>NC_137456.1:287264200-287478303 GCF_964235325.1 Thermobia domestica | reverse complement strand
CAACAGGTTTACCTCAGAAATCTGATTCATCTACTGTAATATGAGTCTCTTCTCCCCTCCCCCCACAATAAGCCTTAAAATGTGCCCTCCTGCCGATGTTATAGACAACTCTGCTCCCCTAATCCTCCACAGCATTTTTTTCAACTTCATAAATATTTTGAACATCGTTAAAAAAAGGAAGGGATTATGGGAACAGTCTTACCCATCCCATGAACGTTGAAGACAGATTTTCGCCATTGACTTCAGTATCTGGATACAGAAACAGGCCCCCAGAGTTGGTTTAAGTGCTTTGTACTTACATCTTCAAATGATATATACACTCAGGCCCATATTCACGAACGGGCGTCTGAGTTCCGGACCCAAGATGACAAATTTCTAGGGGCGAAATTTTTTTTTGAAAGAACGAGATTGACGTGTGGTATGTGGTGAAAAAAGCCGCCCACGAGAAAGAAATTAAGGGAACGATAGTGGAAACAATGTTAATACAAAAGTGGGGCCTAGTTTTCTCGTCACAACGGTAGTGGCAAGAAGGAGCTGAGACAATTGGTTATTAAATTCTAACGTAATCCACGCATTCGCTTCTCTATGCCCGACTAGACCTCCAATTAGGGGGGCTTCCTCCTAAATTTTGTATAACCCTATATTTCCATTCGGAATAGCTATGTATTGCTGCTTGCAGTAGGACTATATCGCACAAATAACTAACTTTGGCATCCCCCTTTCTGAACATCACGCTACGCTACTGATAACTAGTTCAACTGCCCAAAGCAAACTTATGTGGAGTTGTTCGCTTTAATTGCAAAACAATGCAGGAAACCGACGTACCTAGAATCGAAAAGAAAAACGAGTTCCAAAGTTGGCAACACTGGCCATGAACATCCAGACAAGTCTAATATAGTTAGGCCACTCGCTTCACAAAAAGAAAATTCCGGCAACAGGCATCACTCGGAATGCATCAATGCTAGAGTGATTGAGGCAATGTCAAGTTGGGGAACATGAAATGGTTGAGTTGAGCGAACAACCGATGATAGAAGTAGTGAACATTTTGTCATGGTTGGGTCGTATGAGAGAATATACAGGGTGTCCCACCCAACTTTGTGACCTGAAATATTTGCGAAACGAACAAAAGGGGACGGATCCTGTTCTGCAGGAATGTACCATTGTCAAGGGGTGATAAAAGTCTGTGAGAAGCAAGTGCCCCCAGGATCCGCATCATAGGGCCCCAGAAGCCAACTTCCAACATTCAAATGGCAACACGAACCGACTGGTACCTCTTTCGATAGATCATCGAATGTGCAACAATACCTATAGGAAACATTTGCTATATGGAGCATGGTTTTCAAAATGGCCGCCACAAATATACGTTGTGTCTTAACATGGCATCGAACATTGTGATCTAAAATTTGCTGAGGACATGTTGCAAGTCCAATTGCACAGGAATGTACTCATTTTGAGGGCCAAGAAAACTTTGTAAGAAGCAAGTTCCCCAGGGCCCCCATCATAAGGCTCGGGGGTCAACCGCAACATTTCAAATGGGAACAGGGGGGAAGATATTTTTCTGGATAGATGCAATACAGCGCCTATAAGAAACATTTGCTATATGAAGTACGAGTTTCAAAGTGGCTGCCAAAAATGCACGTTGTTCTTGTCACCGAGCAGATAGATTTGGTGGCCACTTTGAAATCCCATATAGAAATATTAACTATATTTGTTATATGCGTTGTTGCATATTCCAAAATATATCGAAAGAAATATAACTCGACCGAGTGGTTCGAAAGGCATGATTGTGTGAGCGAAATTCAAATCATGGTGTATGTTGTTCCTATGTGGAAAACATGGTACTATACCATAAACCCAACAAAAAATCGTACATTATGTCCGAGAACCAGGTCCGTAGCTATAGGGGTGGTACGGGGAATGTGGCCCCATATAGGCGAAATGAATAGAAATAAACAGAAATATATATATATATATATATATATATATATATATATATATATATATATATATATATATATATAAGAAGTTTTTACCTACTTACTTTACCTTAATCACTCTCACTACTGTGGCAGATCATGAGGATCAGTGAGGCTCTCACTACAATTACAAATAGGTCTATTAACTCAGTGGAAAGTAGAGCTACTAATGTCGTATAGTGTCTGTGTCGTACTGTGAGAAGTGTCTGCAGAGAGGTGTGTATCCATTACTTCCACAGAACTGGAACTATATGTATCTGTACTTTTCTTGTGCGTAGGGAAATTAGTAGCTGAAGATCATCAGAAGAAAGTATAGCAAGGTTCTTATAAGGTAGCTTCCGGAGAGTGGAAATAACAGGATCTGTTGTTAAAAGTAACCGATGAAAGAGGTCCAAATTTCCTTCCGTTCTTGATGTCTTTCTGGTATGGTGTTCTCTGAAGATTTTGACATCTTTGTGTCGCGCTTCCTGAGCGTCCTCTGATAACTGCCCAATTGGCAGTAGAGCTGATGTGATAATATCCGGGCCATAGATGAGAAACTTGTGAACAGATATTGGCATGTAGTATCATGGATAAAGGTTGACAAATCTTTCTGCAGTTTCTTGTGCATATTTATGAAATGATGACACGTTTATGTCATAACCACTAGACATGGCGAGAAGGATGGAAGAAAAGCGATGAATTAGAACTTTATCTATGCCTGTTATTTCTGCAGACAGTTTTGGATCAGCGAAGAATCTAAGTGCTGAGTTTCCGTCGTTAGTGGTCCCACTTCCGCCAGGTTTAGGTATGTGTACCAATAAGCCTATTTGTTATTTAAACCTCTCTTGGATGTCCTTCTTTCTTTGTGCAACCTTGTTGATATTTTCTTGACCCCGAATCTGTCATTTCTTTATGTCAAGACGATAACTGACATGAATAAGACATTCAAACAACCGAATCCATGCATAAAGTGCTTATAGCTCAAATTGGAAGTGCAATGGATTACCATGTCTCTTCCGTACCTTTGTCATGTCATTCATCTCCTTCGGGAGAGCACCATAAATGTAACATCTCAGAGATGATGTGTCCGTTAAAGCGTTACATACCTTGCCATCAACCATTGCTATTACCAAATGATGAGTGACAGAAATGTGCTATCTGCACGTCACATCTGTTGATTTGAGGGATGAAATTTGCTGTTCTATGTACTCCTTTTCATTGTTGCATATTTGAGTCGTTTCTTTAAGCAACTGAGGCCGCAGAGGTTTGCAGAAGCGTACAGATGATGGCCTGGTATTTTGCCAAATGATTGTTTTCTGCTTTTCGTTTGATGACGTAGCGTATAACTGCAACGGAGCAAGAGATGTAACAAATATATCACTGTCAAATATAATCCCATCAACACCTTTCTGCTTGTACGCAGAGTGTCCACTACTACCGTCGAAGTCCCATTTACAGAAAAGGGTGAGATTTCTTACTTCACTCTCTTCCATCTGAGTGATAACATCCATCTGAACTTGCAAAAGTCGATTAGCTGTGTGATCTAAAAGATTTTGTAGACGGACTTCAATTGCAGTGTCAGTTGCAGATACACCTGCATTCTTTTCTGCTTCGAGAACTTGGTGGTAGGCTGGATACAGATCAGCAGCTTTCGCCTTAGCTTGGGTCCGAAGTAAGGTGTATTGGAGTTTGGTGAGCTTTGCTTCTACTGTTAGTGACAAGGCTTCATCAGGGGTATACGATACCATTTGCTGATCAGCCGTAGCAGTCTTCGAAGCCTCTTTCATTTTCTTCGGTCTTGTTGGCGATTTTAGTGTTACTTATTTCACCAGGTTTGATGCTGTGACTTTTCCTTCTTTACGGAGTTTCATTTGTATTGCATAAGACAGAACGTCAGAACCATAAGACTCACGAAGTTCAACGGTCTTCCTCCTCTTAACAGATTCACTACTTTCTTGAAAACATTTAACAGGTCTCCCCCTGAAGGACGTAAGTAGCACTTTCTTCAGTTTCAGTTGCTAGTTCCAGAAATTGTAACTTTGCAGATGCATTAAGCGAATGAGAATATCGTTCAAGAAACCTATCAACCATTCTGGAACAACTATCTAGTTGCTAGAAAATCTTGGTGCAGAACAATTAGATAGCTGTCTTTATGTCCTTGCATGTTTCTTCATTATCCTGAATTGGCAGCTCTCCTATAATGTACTCTTCCAAGTGTCCTTTTTGTTCAGAATGATGTTTGCCAGCATTTTCCCGCATTACGTTAAAAGGTCTCTTCTGGTAGGCGTAAAAGTGATTATTCATGAAAAAAGCAGATAATAAACATTACTTTCCGAATTTAACAAGCACATTGTGTATAATCACAAAGACTAATGTGTACAATATCAAAGCAATTAGGCCTGAAAGGAAAATCTACGTTAGATTGCGATTTCCACTGTTGCACGTCCTATACATACTGTTCTCAAACCATTCTCCCTCGAAAGTACAGTGAACGACGTGCGGTTTAGTAATTCACCTATCTTCCTTCTGATAAAGACCAAATGAAAAGCGAAACGTGTTAAGACAGTACATAATGCGGATATAGTATGGGTCAAATTATGCATCGTTTTATGTACTGACCCATGTTAACACTTAGTGACTAGTCTAAAATGTGCAAACATGTGCATCATTTGTTGTTATGTCCGTTACCTATGCATGTTGTCCTTCACACCCATGCAGGAATCTTACTGGTACCTCTTCGTATTTTTTTATAACTCAATGAATTATCGCCACTACAGTGCATTTCTCGTACTACATATATGGTAAGATTTTATATGACATTATTCCTCGAAGTTCGTTTCTGGAGAGCAGTTATATATTTCCTCGCATTGCTACTTCCCTACAGTTTCTGTTTCATGGGGTTTCCTTTTTCGTTCACTTGTGTTCTCAAACGGAGACGTTGAGTGTTGCTGTAGTATTGCTTCCAGTTCCTGTACAACAAACTTCTAATTACACATTACACAAGCTTTACTTCTATACATGTTCGTTCTATTCGTATTTAAAAAGTACTTAATGCTGTTTTTGAATGCACTATTGTATGGATTAAACGTGTATGCTACTCATACTCCATACACCAGTATTTCACAACTTGGATTTTTGCGCAGGTTTTGCGGCGTTTCGGACCACTGTGCGATGGTGCTATTTGAAATTTCAAAGTTGGCCCCTGGGACCCTATGATGGGGGACTTAGGGGCACTTGAGTCTCACAGAAGTTTGTCGCCCGCTGACATGGGTACATTCTTGCACAATTGGATGTGTCACATTTTTTTCGCTTTGAAACTATTTCAGTCGCAGAGTTAGGTGGGACACACTGGATATATCATGTAGGCGGTGATAGTACTGCAGACAGCAGCACACAGCAGATCAAGCCTCTGATTATGTATGCTTTCTACAGATGTGGATATGTGATAGAAACATCACCAAAGCTTCCGACACCTCTAGAGTACTGTTTCGAGACATTCACAGGCGATCATTGTATCATTTGTGACGGATTGGCAGTATTCCGCTGTGCTCACTGCAAATGCATCTTCTATTTGGACCATAGTCTCATCGAACAATTGCAAGTACAATGATGACGAGCATGTACAAATGATACGAAGGCTACTGCCTCTTGCCGGAATTTTCTTTTTGAGGAGCGAGTGGCCTAACTATATTAGACTTGTCTGGATGTTCATGGCCAGTGTTGCCAACTTTGGAACTCGTTTTTCTTTTCGACTCTAGGTACGTCGGTTTCCTGCATTATTTTGTTCATTCTAATATGCACAGCTCGTGATCAAATGTGGCGCATTATGGCCAACTCTGTCTTTTCCGCATTTTTCATACTTCTGTTTTTTTCTATTTTTTGTTAGATAGCACCACTGATTATACACGTCATATCTTATGTTCTACATGAAAGGTTGACACTGAATATTGCATTCACTTCATAGAGTGCTCTTTGCAAAACATGTACTTTTTATTGCATTGCCAAACTCTGCTAACCCCACTGGTGGCCTTTGTTTATTCCCTGTTGTGGCAAGTCTATTTCTATACATCAGTTGTCAGCATTGTATTTTGCCGTGCCCCCCCTTTTGCGGAATTTGTACTTTCCCCCCCTTGTCCAACCTTGCTGTTTCCCAAACGTCCGCCCCTTATATTACTTGAACCTATTGCTATGGGTAGCTAATTTTTTCTGAATGCTCATCTCTGTTACAGCATTTTCAATTGGCACAGGCCACATCTTTCACTGCAACTATCATTTTCGGAAGGTTCCCTTGTGAGTTGCCGCGATCTACTTAAATTTTAATTGGGTGTCGGACATAAGCTCACCGGCAAAGAGCTCAATGGACATAAATTCACCGGCAGAAAACTCACCGTCAGTCTTATATTACAGGTGCGGACAAAAGCTCACTGATAGCAAAATTAAGCTCTCTGGAGGGACTGGTAATAAAATTCAACGAATATTAAAATGTAGGCTTTGGCTACTTCGTGAGCGGAAAATGAAGCTACTATCTTATTTGACTTATCAGGTATATAAAAAAGTAATAACGACGTTGGAGAGTAGCGTTGTATTAAACGTGGGCAGATCATGAGGAACTTGTAACAAAATGCCCTAGATGTTAAAATCTAGCCTTTAACTACAATTACAAATAGGTCTATTAACTCAGTGGAAAGTAGAGCTACTAATGTCGTATAGCAGTTATAAGATATTAGAATAAAATACCGATGCTGGAAGTTTAATGTGTTAAGCATGGGCAACAGTAGGCCTAATTTTCGTCCTGAAAATTTTGGAACCAAATAGTTCTTTAGACCAGACAATTAATCACTGCATTTACATAATATCATGATTTGGCATGAATACTTACATAATAGAATTTGCTTACGAACAGGAATCGTGATTCTGGATTGTGACTTTTTCTTTACGAATTCATTATACTGAGATGTATTTAGGCCTCTTTTCCTACTGTTGTCGTGTTTGCAGACCAACACTCAAAGAAATCTCTTTTTTATTTACTAAGCTTTTTTTGGTTAATACGTTGTTGTTTTTGTCTTAATAGATAAAATTAGAAAGAGATTCGTTTGATGCATATTGAACTGCAAATATAATGACAGCCTTAAGACTTGAACTCTGCAGCATTCTTAATATGTTATTCTGGTGTTTGATAACTCCTTTATGACATTAGTAATATAGCCTACTTCCTATTGAGAAGGTAGGCCTACTAGTTATCAAATCTCAGATTTAAATATCTGCAGCATTTTATTACAAGTTCCTCAAAGCCAACCAACGTTTAACACATTGAACCCTGCAGCATCCTTATTATTTTATTCTGATATATGACAACATATAGATAGCATTACTAGCTCTATTTTCTACTGTATTAGCCCTCCTAATAGTCAAAGTCTAGATTTTAATACCTCTTCATACCTATCATCCGTTTTCCTAAAGGAAAATGAAATATGCAAACAACCTTACAGGATGAAGCCGGTTCGTTCCAAACATCAGAGCTGACTTGCAAGCAATATCTGACCTGAACATTCAGATGGAATGATAGTGTAGCGGCAACGTAATAGACTTACGAATAATAAAGCTATGTAACATAGGTTCAAATCCTGCTTATTGAAAAATTGCATTTTCTTTACAAAGTGATTGTAGAGAAATTGTATTCTCATACTAAACGAGCAATTATTAAGAATGTGAATGCTAAAACTTTTATCATGATCTGGATGATTTACGAATGTTGGTTATGAAAGGGCAAGCGAGTTACTAGGATATTCAAAAAACTTCATTGATCTGCAATATACACTTTCCGTCTTATAGTTCTCAGAAATAAACAGTACACCATTTGTTAAACAAGATTTCGTCAAAGCAATCGGTGGTGTAGTGGTAAAGTGGTAGACTTCCAATTGGAAAATCTGAATCGATTCCCTGGCAGGTAGTATCATTTGTTCGCATAAAATAATGGCTGCAAACAGAGATTCATCTTCTGATGGAGGACTTACAAAACATCACTTGCGACAACTCGAGTAAACATTTTGTGCGTTCTTCATTTTATACTAGAATGATGCTAGTATTTTATACTAGTATGTTTAATATTTGTATTCGTCAATCTCTCTCTCTCTCTCTTTCTTGACGTTTTCCTATCCTGTCATTGCATCTTTCAATCCTTCCCACTCTCTCTCACGCACACACACACTTCATGTACTCCCATGCGCAAAAAAAATTGCGCGTATACTGTAACTCACGATTTTCCGTATTTATTCCTTTTTCCTTACGTTTATGAGTAAAATTGAGTTATTAGTATGTGGAGATAATAGAGAGCAATCCATCTAAGGAGATATTTCCAAAAAATATAAAAAATAATAAAAATATAAACAAAAAACAAAATTATGCTCGGTTTTGTGTATACTGGAAACGATGATTTCTAGGGATTTTTTCAGTAGTACAGCACGATTGCGGAGGGAATTTAGTAGGGAAGTCGAGGAGATGGATCAAGGAACTGGATACTGAACTAAAATGTTGCATTTATTGGTTAAAACCTAGTGTGTAGATTGCTTGCCAAATATAAATTAGCTTCTGTAACTAAGATGTCGTACGAAAATATAGAATTAAACAGAAAAGCTCTTATGTTAAGGTTCGAAGCGATAGGCACCATGGTTATGAAGATTATTTCTTAAGAAAAAAGAACAAACACAACGTAGCTATTGTGATTAGGTGGATAGAGTGGCGGACTCGTAGTTATTTTATTACTTTGACACCACATCGAATCCCATCCTATCCTATCCTTTTTTTAACAAAACATTATAATTTTCATGTTAATAAGAACCGAAGCAATATACTAAGGACAACTTATTGATATCCAGGCTTACAGAATTATTGGTAATAGCTATTGTTTTGAGTTCATGTTGTTGTATAGCTTCTCTCACCCTGTTTTCTTGGGAAAATAACAATTTTGTCTCCAACAAAATGTAAAGAATATATACGGGCAGAAAAAGACATCTTAATATCAAACGTGATTTATCGTGATGAAATGGACTAGTTTGCCATTATTAAAAAAAAAAACTAAAGTAAATTACTGAAGTTGACTTCCCTTTAGCTTTTAGCTAAAAAAAATTTTCTTTATAAGACTATACTTTATGAGGCAAGGTGTGTGATCATACCCACAAATTTAGCAAGGGACTGAAAGATAATCGTTTATACAAACATTTTACAGGTTTAGGTGCGTGAAACACCAATACACCATGGTCTCGCTTATCCGACCATCCTTTGTTACATATACCGTATGATCCGATATATCATTGCAGAAAGCACCAATCGGCAAGAAGAACTGCAAGTTGTGGTCTTAATCTATTTTTCATGCTCTGGAGTATATCGCCTAACGCGACCGTCTACATGTTGACTCATACATCTATCATTCAGTGCAGACACGTATCCAGGTTTTCTATTCTGAGGGGGCGCAACACGAATCCTCGTAAGCACGTAATTCTAATGCTTTAAAAATATCAATATCAATATCAATAATAATAATAATAATAATAATAATAATAATAATAATAATAATAATAATAATAATAATAATAATAATAATGGAACAGTTCTGTATTTCTCTTAAACTTTTTCCTACTTTTCATTTATAAACCGGTTTACTTTGGAAACTGCATTATAGCACAAACAAAATGAAACATATTTTCGAGAGAAATGTAACTAAAGAAAACTGTCTGCTACGTATATCACATAACAAAAATAGCAAGAAGACATTGAGTGTATCGTTCTAATATATTAAAGTTAAAAACAGAACGGAAACAAAATGTTAATCCTATTTAATTCCAGTTCTTTAATTCCAAATTGTATAATGGCATTAATGTATGTTCTTAGAATTATAACAAGACAACAGCACATTGCCCAAAGTTTGGACACTGACTATTAGTAAACTGATATAAAAGAATCTCAAAAGGGTAAAAGCATGTTTATTAAAAAGTGCTTGAGTTTCGGAGGGGGACAGCCCTCAGGCCCTCACGCTGGATACGTCCCTGATTCAGTGCAGTGGAGTTATTTGTTATAAAACATTATTATTAGGTGTGTAATGTGTAAAATTATATCACAAGTTTTACTTTTAACAGGTCTTTTCTTAACACATCCATATTATCCAGCGTTCTGCCTGCCTGTTTATGTCGGATAAGCGAAATTCTACTGTATTTCCAAAGCTAGCATATACATGAACTAGAATTGTATTGTCCTAGAACAGACAATAGTGTGAAATGCTTATATTAAAAGGCTGGAATAAAAAAATACTGTTTTGGTAGCGTGAGAACAAATTAAAAACAATTCAATATATTTCCTAGGTATTAGATTATCATCTTATTGTGTCGATATGTATTCTTTTTTAAACATAGTTTTAAAAGTCATACCATTCTCAATATTCCTAAGGAAATCGAAAGAAAAACTCCTATGTGCCTCTTGTGGCAAAGCGGCTTAAGTGTGTGGTCTGAAACGTTAAGGTATAAATGGAGTACCCGTACTTCAAAAATGCAAATCCGGGACGCTACTAAATTACGAGAATCTTTAAAATGCTTAAAATTGAAAGAAGTGTTGAATACTAATTTACTTTTCTCCATTAGATAGAGTTGTTCAAGCATTACGTTATCACATTTTTATTCATTTCACTAGACCTTCTTCCAACGGCGCCGATTTCTCTGTATTTTTTTTTTCTGAGAGGGCATTCAAATGCAGACGATATATATTAGGATTTTAAGGCAAATTGCATATTCAAATTATGCCAAATATTGTATATTCATAAATACAAAGGGGGGCTACATGAGCTTTGGGGGGCCCGGCCCCCTAGGATCGGCGCCCTTGCCTTCTTCCTAGTTAAGCAAATGTAAGCAGATGATTTATTCCCTTCCCCTGGTAAGCAAAATTGTTTATGTTTCTCAAGGTTTGTTGTGTTTCGTGAAATAACAGCAGGAATTTCCAGATTACTTAACCATCTAAATGAATGTTTTCACTTAGAGCCATCCCGTCGATTCGCTTTGCCTAGGACCAAAATAAATTAAGGGTCAATAATGAAAGAGATATGTGAATCGAAGATCTTTCTTTGTTCGAACTTTGATTTTTTCAAATCCATGATGGGAAATTATATTATGTGTACAATTTTCGAAATTAATAGTATACAATCGTAAAAATATCTTACAAAACGATGGTTTATTGCAAAATACTTTGACTCAAAGAATAAATTACAAGTAATAAACTTGTTACTTTTCCTGAAGAGTCTAAGTCTTGAATGAGACAGAGGCTCTTCAGCGTAGTGCTTGGAAAGATTGCCTTACTTGTTCTACCTTCCCGTGACTCAGCCTTGATTCGACTTGATCCTAAACGGATTATTCAGAAGTCGAAGTCGGAAGATGTTTCCCATTTTTCCCAAACACTCTTGGTCGATTACAATCTGCCTCACTTGTGAGGGGACAACCCCATGCCGTAAGCGTCGGTGGACCACCGATAGGCAACTAGTGACATGTCCCCAAAAATTGGTGGTCCCGCAGCCAAAAATTGGTCCCACTTCCGCTTTGAAAACTATACCACCACTGGCAGAGAAGCGACGGAACGCCAACGAACCACAAAATTATTCCCCTAAAATACGTTAAATCGCCTTTGCATTAAGGTGAGTCTACAAACATTTTTTAAAAAAGTAAAAATAAAGTGCCCTGAGCTGGGCGTGAACCACCAACCTTAGGTTTATTAGGTGCGTGTTCTTCCGAATTCGCCACGGAGGCGATTGTGAAGACACAGCTTGTAGAGTGATAAATCGTTGAAGTATTTTTAATATTTCTAATCAAAGTGCTCCATTAACCGTGCATATTTGACGATAACTGTTTGGAATCAGATCAAATGCACTCGTCATGTAATTTTATAACAAAATGGCAAGCGTCTATTTACTTTTTTCATAGTTCTCCCATATTCACTTGCTAGTGATCGGCGACAGTTGTCAACTAAATTCATAGAATTATACGCACCCATCTCAAGATTTTTAAATTCATGATGTAAAGGCAGGAGTTACTCTTGACCCCCGGAGCTCAAGTATTGTCCTTATAATAACAATTCGTCAGGAAAAGTAATATATAATAATAACCCCATGCACATGACTGGGATAGTTCGTGTTGGTCCCTTTGCGGCTCTCCGTGACAAATCAAAGGAGATGGGATCAAAATGAAGTCCTCGCTGTTACGTTGTGGTAACTTCAATATCCTCGATTCTAGATATCTGCTTCGACTCGACGAATCCCTGCCACTAGTTGCACACTAGCGGCAATCCTTCGACGAGTCTCTATATTGACGATCGCCATTTACCAGCAAGTGGGCCACTAGGTGTTGGCGACGTTTACGGCATGGAGAAGCTAATAAACAAACAAACCAATAAATAAATCTAAAACTTTATAAAAATGTTTTCCCAAAATTTACATCTAGCAAAATCATTTGTTGGTATTCCAGAACTGCAAATTCACCTGTATTCATAATTTACTTCTATCGTAGTTTAGATATGAGAATGATGTGTCTGAAACTGTAACACAGGTCATTAAGACTTTTTTTTTGCTTTAGTCAGATTTAGCACTTTTACTTAGCAGTTAGTCAATTTGGATCTGTGATTTTAGAGTTTTAGAGATATCCTTAAATTTTCCATTTCTACAACAGTTGGCAACTAACAACATTAACGTATCTCTTTCAATATTTCCATACTCAATGGCTTGGTCACTCCCAGTATATTTCATACAATGAACTACGGTGTCTTACTCCATTAATCCGAACTACATTTAATATCCAACAACTCTGTACATTTTCTCATAAATCTGCAAACTTTCTACTAGGTTAAAACTGAGTATTTTCTATTTTCTTCCTTTCTTACTAAAACGAAAGTGTTCTTTAGACAACCTGAAATGATGACTCTATATTACATTATGTTTCATAGGGCATTTTATGTAGCATATCATTTGACAGTTGGACCACTAGAGACCACTGATTAACCTGGTATTGGATGTTTCACTTTCTTACCTTTGGAGTTGACAGTCATGGTTGGACTTTTACACGCAAATATCTAATATTAACAACGTTTCTTCTAGAATTTCGTAATATTGTATTATTTCTTGGTATTATTCATTAGCTTGGTTAGACTTGTTTAAACACTTTTCTCTTTGCACCTATTCCTTAACGTTGGATAAAAATACACTAGCTCTCACCGGGAATCAAATCCAGAACCAATGCACTTGAACCATTTGGCCACAGCAAGGCACATTTAAAAAGAAGTTTCGATTTTCTTAGGAAAATTGTGATTGGGTGTAACATTTAAAAATATATTTAAGAATGGGTACGGATGAAACGCACTGAATTTTCTCGCTCGAATTTCACGTCTCGAACTGACTCGTGTTAGGCTGCAGCTATTACTGGAACATTTATTTGGGAAATGAGAATAAAATAATGTGTTTTAGAAAACTTTGTTCGAAGCAACTTACGTCCAAAAGTAAAGTACCCATTCGTCATATTTCTGTTAGAAACAACTTATGCCATACATTAGAATTATTAAGCAGATAATTGTATGTGAACTATGAGCAAAAGCGTCTGAGTACTTTCTGAGAAAATCGTTAAAAAAAGTCACCCCCAAGAATATAATATCCCTTGTATATCTTTTCAGGACAAACGAGTTATGCTATTTATGAAATACGAAAAACATTGCCAGAGTAATTATCGACAAAATTGTAGGGTAAAACTTGCTCCGAAAAGTAATATACCACTTCTAGCTTTTTAGGATGATGGAATTATACCATATCGTTAGGTTATTTATGTAACATTTATTTATGAAATATGAACAAAATTGGGTCAGGCGTTAATGGGGAAATCGTCGAAGAGTAGGCTAAACTACCTCTTCTGAATGTTTACAGGACGAACGAGTTGTGTCATATTGTCAGGTTATTAATGATACATTTATTTATAAAATGTGATATTTATAATATATATTATATGTATATTATTTGTATATATAATATATGTATATTTATAAAATGAGAAAATTCTTCAAAAAAATGCATTCCATACAGTAAATTACACCTTACGTATTTTCTCAGAGCAATGATTCATACTATATTTGTAAAAATACAAACAAAATCTTTACAGCCGTTTTTGAGACAATTTAATGATTTTAAATTTTCATCCTTCAGTAAACTACCCTTATTTTTAGGTGTCGGAGGATATAGAATTCGAAACGATAGTGTTATGAACACAAATCTCCGGGTGTAGATGAAATTCCGGCTGAGTTAAATTTAGCTGGGGGCGAAAAATTGTGGAACAAGATACACAAACTCATTCTCCTTATATGGAACAAGAAAGAATTGCCACAAGAGTGGAAAGAATCAATCATTGTTCCAATTTACTAGAAAGGCGACAAAACTGTAATATATATATCTTCTATTAACATCCTATAAAATTCTTTCAAATATTCTGTTAGCAAGACTGACTCCATACGAAGATGAAATTATTGGAGATTATCAGTGCGGATTCAGACGAAATCGATCAACTATCGACCAAATATTTACCATTCGCCAAATACTCGAAAAAAAGTGGGAATACAATACCCCGGTACATCGACTATTTATTGATTTTAGAAAGGCGTACTACTCGGTTAGGAGAGAAACAAAATACAACGTCCTTACAGAACTTGGAATACCGAGAAAGCTAATTAGATTAATTAAGATATGTTTAAATGAATCCCAAAGTAAAGTCCGGGTAGGAAAATTTTTGTCCACGAGCTTTCACGTCGAAAATGGCCTGAAACAAGGAGATGCCTTGTCGCCATTATTATTTAACTTCGTTCTGGAATACGCTAAAAGGAAAATCAAAGATAGCAACCAGGGTCTACAGTTGAACGGTATTGACCAGGTTATGGCATATTCTGATGACGTAAATTTAATAGGGAATGATAGGAGAACAATAGAAAGAAATGCAGAGATCTTATTAAACTCTTGCAGGGACATGGGTTTAGAAGTAAATGCAGAGAAAACTAAATACATGGAAGTGCGTAGGGACCGGAATACAGCAAATTATGGATGCGTTAAAATATTAAATAATACTTTTGGTAAAGTGGATAGTTTCAAATATCTAGGATCAATATTAAGAGAGGGAAATCATATTCACGAAGAAATTAAATGTCGACTCAAAGCAGGGAATTCGTGTTACTCTTCGGTTCAAAATCTCTTGTTGTCGCGAATTCTGTCGAGGAATTTGAAGTTTAAAATATACAAAACGATTATTATGCCTGTTGTTCTGTATGGCTGCGAAACATGGTCACTTACTCTGAGGGAAGAACATAGACTGAAAGTACTTGAGAACAAGATCCTGAGACGAATATTCGGACCCAAGAGGAACGGGAATGGGGAATGGCGGAAACTTCATAACGAGGAACTACACAATTTATATGATCTACCCAACATTTTTAGGGTCGTCAAATCTAGGAGGCTTAGGTGGGCGGGTCATGTAGCTAGAATGGAAGAAAGTAAAAATGCTTTCAAAGTCTTGACTGGAAGACCAATCGGAAAACGACCATTAGGAAGATCTAGGCGCAGATGGGAGGACAATATTAAGATGGATCTCGCAGAGATTGGAACACAAAGTAGAAACTGGATGCAGTTAGCAAAGAATAGAAGTCAGTGGAGAGCTTTTGCGAACGCGGCATTGAACCTCCGGGTTCCATAGGCTATATAGTTAGTTAGTTTTTTTAAAGTGTTATAAAAACTTCATGTCTAGAATTCGGTCCAGATACGTCGAACAGTATGGCCTCTATTTGAATATGGCCTCTATGAAAAAGCGTGACGAACCGACAGACGAACAGATGGACAGACATCAAAATTACTTTTTCGATATGTGGGGACGTGAAACTTGAATTCATTGAAATCTCGAATTCGATTTTTATCACTATTACTACAATTTCTTCTTTCGTCGCTCGAACGTGAAAACGAATAGGAATACAACGACACGTAAGGTGATAATTTGTAATTCCCAAAATTTAATGAGTTAAGTTTAATGTGTTGCCGTGCTAGAAAAAAAGCTTATGCCTGTTTGTTATATCATTTTAATATCAGTTGTTCACGCTAATATATAATGTAGAAATATGGTATGATTATCGTTCATATTCATGCTATCTTTTGGAAATATTCCTGTTCCGCATACATAGATCTGTATAATTTAGCTTCGTTCAACGAAAACATTCCTTACACAGACTTATGGTTGCATTTTGAAATCGTGTTTTTGTCGTCGTTAGAATTTAGTAAATATAAGCATAACACTCAAATTAGTTTTTGACTTTTACAGAAAACCAAATTTCTATAAAAAAAGCCGAAAAGAAAAAACTGCGGCTGACTTAATCCCCACCCTCCTTGTGCAGTGCATAATAAAATGCAAGTGTTATATAAATTATCCCCTACTCTCATTCGTTGCCGCTAGCGCAAATTATAAATAAAATTAAAAAAAATCATTCCTATAAATCAAAAAGGCCATCTAATCAAAGTAAATAATTTTAAAAAATAAAAATTAAAAATAAAGTAATTGTTTTAAGCACTCAGGTTGTTAAATATATAATTTGCTTGTAGTTTACTTATTGTATATTATTTGTTTAATCATAATACATAATACTCGTAATTTTAATCTTACGTAGATTCTTAGCCGTAATCGCTCGTAGCATTACAGTGTATTATAAATATTTATAAATTATTTGTTTTAATTTTTTTATTCATTATCTTTACGACAAGCACTTTTCTCTTCCCCAATATCTTTTCAGCGGCCGGTGAAAACGGGAACTGCTTATATAGTTTATAATGACCTTTCGTGGGTGCTAAGAGCCACAAAGCCAAAGTTTGAAGCAAATGGTTAAAAAAATGTCGTCTGTTAGCAATCCAAAATAAATCGTCCTATCCCCAATAAACCCACAAAGGTCAGTCATAATTTCTTGCAATTGTGGATATGAAAAAAAGAGAGAGAGGGACTCTAAAAAGTAGGAACTCTTCAATACTCAAAGAGAGAGAGGGACTCTTCAATATTCTAAAAAGAAAAAAACACAAACACACCCACACAGAGACAAACGATAATTTGACATCAGCTTTTTCCTTTCTTCCTTTTTTTCACGACAACAAGCATCACTCGATGTAACGTCATGTCGATATAACAAGGGGTAAACTTGGGAAGACTGTCAAGGACGCGTATGTTATTTTTCCTGTTCTTGACACACAAATCCGAAGTGAGTTGTCTGCTGTTCAAGAACGGGCAGGTAACATACAAGACCATAAACTGAAAACAATAACTGTTTGCAATAGTACACGTATTCTAATACTGAATAAATACGTCTATTAAAGGATACTATCAAGAAGTTATTTCCTTATTATACTGTTTCGATTCTTATTAACATCAAAGTTATACACTTCCAATAATGTTTTGTTAAAAGAATGGTATGGGATACGATGGAATTCGATGTGGTGTCAAAATAATAAAATATCCACGAGTCCGCCACTCTATCCACCTAACCACAAAGGCTACGTTGTGTTTGTTCTTTTTTCTTAAGAAATAATCTTCATAATCATGGTGCGTATCGCTTCGAACCTTAACATAAGAGTTTTTCTGTTTAATTCTATATTTTCGTACGACATCTTTGTTACAGAAGCTAAGTTATAATTGGCAGGCAATCTACACACTAGGTTTTAACCAATAAATGCACCATTTTAGTTCAGTATCCAGTTCCTTGGTCCGTCTCCTCGACTTCCCTACTGAACTCCCTCCGCAATCGTGCTGTACTACTGAAAAAATCCCTAGAAATCATCGTTGCCACTATACACAAAACCGAGCATAATTTTGTTTTTTGTTTATATTTTTATTATTTTATTATATTTTTTGGAAATATCTCCTTAGATGGATTGCTCTCTATTATCTCCACATACTAATAACTCAATTTTACCCATAAACGTAAGGAAAAAGGAATAAATACGTAAAATCGTGAGTTACAGTATACGCTTTTTTTTTGCGCATGGGAGTACGTGTGAATGTTCCTAAGTTAAACCGCAGCAAGGGACCGATAGACCTGGTCTGAAAAGTGTAATTAACTGGCACGTTTAGTGTGTTTTTCGTGCTCTGGCATTAACATCTACAATCCAGGTAATCTCTGAAAGATATACTGTTTAAACGCAGGGTAATAAGTGTAATATTTGTTTTATCATCTGCGTTACTGAGTCCCGTTCGAATTACCGGTCACGACTGGTTTGAATACTCGACCCAGTGGAGTTCCATAAACAAGCAACATCATCCGAGTAATACTATAGTAGTCATGACCCCTCTTTTCCCCGTTTTGTGTTGAACTTTCCACTTTTCTCAACTCCCCCCTGATCTGAAGAACTCGATTTTCCAGTATCGCACGATATGCCGTGTCACCCGTATCGTCCAGCTATGAAAAATGCCCTGAAAACTCGTTCTCGTTTACGAACCCTTTTTTTTAAGGAGTATACGTTTTCTTTTATAATCCCTTTTTGTAGGTGTACTCGTTCTCTTTTATGACCACTTATTCAACATAGCGGAAATTACGAACAGCTATTTTCGCAACTTCCTTCCCCTTATGTAACATAGCTTAGATCATATAATACTATATGGCTTTTTACGTGTGTAGCTACCCGAACACTCCTCCTTTGTCATCCAGAGTTTAGGCTATTCAAAAGTTACGATATTCATTTTGCACATTATTTACGGAGACTAAGACATGATTTTTGTAGCCTTTTAAAACCCTTTTTTGATTATTGCATGTGTTTTAACATAGTAGGCCTAAAGTTGAAATTCGAAATAACATCACCATTTAAAACAGAACACAAACACACATACATGGTTTACGGAGAAATTAATCTCACTCTAGTGACCATCACAGATGGTTTACGGAGAAATTAATCTCACTCCAGTGACCATCACATTATCATAAACGAACAAACATATCATTAGCATCAGTAGTAGTGATTGAGAATTTATTTAAGATATCGTGTAGTGAATAACGAGGCGCTCGACATGCTCAATATAGAACAGCATTGTACATAAAATTGAGATAAATTACCTTGAATACGACTATAATTCCATGTATATTTTAGGCAATTTCGTTTTAGAAACCTTATATCTTATTTTTATAGGGTAGTATGGCATAGACATGGAAATACTCCCCCGCACTCATATTACATACATAAACTGCAACCCATTGTTCACCAGGATTATCACTAAAACGAGAACTTACAATTATAGCTGCTGAAAACGTATAAATAAATTGCAGTAGCTCATCTGCAGCATATACCTATATGATGATTTTTATGCATATCATGATTTTTAAGTTTAATGTTATTTAACATTTTAATTAATTAATATATATTTTTCTTTGGAAATCAATTTCTAATTCCGATGAGAATTCACCGTAAATAGTTGCTGTTACAGGAGATGGCAATGCTTCTTTAAAATGAACTTCTAATCGCACACTGACTTGAAATTGTGGACTAGTATGAAATGTAGCACTTGCACTAAAATCGGGAATTAAATTAAACACCAGTAGAATATACCCATTAGGATATTCAACAACATAAATATCATTACCTTGATTAGAATAATAAATACAGATAACCTGTAAAGAACGTAGAATATGCTTATATATATAGTTTATGACCAAACCCAGGCGTCTCTAATTGCAAACTTTTATCTCAGCATCTGCTTCATCCATTAGACAAAATGCATGTTTATCTGGAATTATTTAAATACGAGGTTGTTCAGTAGAAATTTCTTCTTATTGAAAATATCAACATGAGTATAACCCAATAATTCAAATGACTGACTTAAAATAGTGAGAACGAAACGTGGTTGAAATTCTAAATTATTATCGGCCACATTGTCCATATGACCTGTAGTATCTTTAAACCACATGTGTGTTCGAAGATGAGTTGATTTTTTACTATTATTATAATTTACTAGTTTTTCAATATACGATAGATATGGATATGTATGTAAGGAGTACGAAATAAGTTGATTATTCAAATACATGTGTACCTCGCTGAACATTGGACTGAGAAAATCATTTACAGGACCAATTTTCATATCAGCTTATATTAAATTAGCACCATCTGCTGTAGTAATTTTAACTTTAATATATATCATTTTGTGGAGTAAACTACTATAGTCATCACCATGACCTGGACTACAAACCCGAATGGTGCACTAACAGTTATTAAAGCAAAAGGTGTATATGGCACTATTTTATTACCTATAATACTTGTTTGAGTGCGTAATACCGCAAGTATATCTAGTTCTGTCTTCGTACACTCATACTGCATTATTGTTTTTTTGTGATTCATATTCTCACTAATTAATTATATAATAACTTATTATTCTAAACCACGTCTGCGAAAATGTAATGTTAAACATACACTGGCATATTGGAAAGGATGTGGATTATTTGTACTATCTCTTAAATAGTAATAATTTGATTAAATTGTTTGCGTTGTACAGTGACATAATGAGAATTTTCAGAAATATGTACTTTAGTAGCATCATATTCTTTAATATTTTTATTTATAATACGTAACAATGGAGTTATGATATGACCTACCAATTGTGGTTCTACAATATCACTATAAATATACATGATTTTGAGTAGCGATTTTTGTAAATTTTGTGGATAACGAGCATGATGCGTAACTGCAATATATTCGTGTTGTATATGATAAAAGCCTAGTATTCTGCCTAGTTCGGGGGATAGGCGTATGTCTATATGATTTTCCTAATCTTTCCTTACTCTACTAACCTTAATTCCTTTAACCAATGCTCTAAATTTTAATTGTAAATTTAATATATTACTTTTATCATTAATTTGGGATAGAATATCGTCATCATGGTAATAGTGTCCTATTAAGATACTAGTTATGTTCCAGCTTTGTTTATTCACGATATGGTAATAAATATTATTAGTATATCTGGAAACATTCTGAAATGAACTTATATAATGTACTTTAACAAAAGCTGTCTCCAACACACCTTTCTCTACCACTAGAGGATGATATAGTTTGGTAGTATCAGATGAGAGAATATTTTCTGGATAATATTTCATAGAACTGTTCCTGAGTATTGTGAGATGAAAGCTAGTGCTCTGCTCCATATTTATCATTTAGTCAAAAGTTTCTATCTTCCTTTTCTTCTTATTGCTACTTTCTGTGCAAAATGAATTTTTCTATTTCTCTAATGCCTGATCATACCAAATTCTGATTTATTTTATTTTAAGCTTTATTTTTTAAATACTTTTTGCTTCTTGCCGACGTGAGTTTAAAGGCTCGTCAATTGATATATATCCCCAGCTACATTAATTTTTGTACGTAATATTTCTTTAAATACTATTTTAGCACCACCTTTTAATAATGGAAGTACACTATGAAACAAAACTCCTAAATATACCAATACTCAATATTTCTTGGTATGGAGCATCTTTGTATACATTATACACACTTCCGGCTTCATAACTGTAATATATAAGGTACGAATAATTTATTTTTATATCTATATACAAATATAACATTAAATTATAATATTGCATTGCGGTTAAATGATATTTAAATATGATACAGGAATCCATGAATTAAAGGATGGGGGTACTCGGGCAGCGAACAAGTACACATTAACCTTTTACTTCTAAAATGTCATCTATTTATTAAACTTTATGCAAGAGCACTCCTTGTACTTCCTCTTCATAAATTGTACCATCAATCAGTTCACCATTTTAATCCCCCATTACATATACTACTTTCTTTTCTTTATATAGCAGTTGTTTAGTTTTAATTATTTCCAGACTAATTTAAATATTTCCACATTGTAACCTTCTTCAAAATGATTATGTGCTTTAGTAATGCGTACAGTATCAACTTCGTTATATGTTGCAACGTAATTTTGAGGCAATGATTTTATTAATATATTCCAAACTTGTTGAAACATATTTTGGTTCACACTGGCGGGAGGTAATTGATGAGCTCTATGTGGTCTAGAATTATATGAGTGAGCAAGTTTAGGAAGCACTTCTATGTAGCGATAAGTTCTCTTTGCTGTAAAATATTTCCACATCCGCTCCTTAAGTGTTCCGACACATTCTTAGTATCTGAGTTTTGTGTTGTGTTAAAATTAATATTTTCCTATTTTCAGTATAGCGGAAATGGTTTATTAAAACCTTCTGTACCTTTATATGTTTTATACGATTATATTAGCCTACAAATTTTTATAATGTTTTAAAATAGGAACGAGAAAAATGTCTACGCCTCCAATTTCGGCGGAATTTTTTGGAACCAGAGTTGGTAATTTTTCGATAGCAAATTTAGTAAGTTTTTGTTCTGTTTTAAAACCCTGCATTGATTTTTAAAAATAAAGAAATTGCTTATAGTACAATGTACCATTAACTTGAGAATATATTAAAAACACGTAAAACAAAAGGAAGTAATCGAACATAATATCCTGCTTTAGATAAGTATAGCCTAAATAAGTCATTTTAGAATATACACAGATTAAACAATGTTTGGCAAAACATGTAACATAAAATAAACAGATAAAAGTCTCTATTAAACAACACTAAACACGACTTTCTCCTTATGCTTATTTTGTCCAATCATAAGAGGCCCAAGCTTTATCTTAAACTTAATATTTAAGTGCAGTTTTATTTTTTAGCTGGTGTTCTAGCCAACTGCAAACTTTAGCACATACCGAGTTTTACCTCTAATAATTTAATAGCTGCTATTAATATTACTTATCCTTCCTCTAAATGCTCTTATCTTTGGCACGATCTCACTTTAGAATTAGTTTGCATTTTTCCCATTCACACACTATCGGTCTCATTAAAAGTGTCCTGGCTTCAATTAAAGTTCTCCTATTCCTAAAATATTTATCTTGTACAGTAACACTACTAATGCATGTAAAAGAATAACCATTAAAATAACTTATACTATCTGTTACCAAAATAGCAAAGCTAATATGTTTGAGTATAAACAATTGTAAGCTCGTTATGCTTTGAAATACATGATCACTCTTTCTTTAGGTAATTTGTATTAGAATATAAGTTTAAAATCATACTCTTGTAACTCCTTTTAAATAACAAGCAAGTTTATTTTGATTCCTTAGCTTCCAACGCATCTACATATTTAAAAGACTTTACCCCTCCAACGGTAAAAGCAAACATAAAATAAGAAGATTGAATATTGAGTTCGCTCCAGTAGTTGGATAACCAATTCTTTAGCTCCTCTTCTTGCTGTTATATCTCTTTGATAACGGGTAATAGTTCTATAAATCTACTCTTTCTCTCTTCTAGAGCTTTCCTATTTAAATCTTGATATTCTGCAAGCATTGTTTGTATTTCAAGTTTCACCAATTCCGTACTTCTCTTCTTAATTGACTGTAAATAAACCTTATTAGTTTGGATGTATTTCTCGTGCAGTAAATGGATACGAATAAAAGGTAATATTAAACCTTTTTCGAAACACATCCTGAAAAACAGTACCCTGTCCCTTAAACCGAGGACTTTCTATCAATATCTTTAGAAATAGTAGAGAAAGAGAATTTGTCTTATTAAAATATGTTTTTCCCTCTTTTAAATAACATTTCTGCTGT
This sequence comes from Thermobia domestica, assembly GCF_964235325.1. Taxonomy (NCBI): domain Eukaryota; kingdom Metazoa; phylum Arthropoda; class Insecta; order Zygentoma; family Lepismatidae; genus Thermobia; species Thermobia domestica. The sequence goes on along the minus strand of NC_137456.1, from coordinate 287,454,659 downwards.
ATAGAAATTCGATTTTCCTTACTCTCTCTTACAAGAATTTAATTAATACGCAATATATTTAAACTAAAAGCAGAAAGTACAAAATTTATAACCTTCTCTAATGCTTCTCTTTTATTCGGTAAGTTTAATAGGAAGCTTGTTAACTTCTTAGTATCTTAATTACCCGAATAAGCATAACTTAAAAGCTTTGTTGTATCATTAACTACTAAAAAGCTGTGCCGCAAAGTATCTCTTACCTTTATCCACAGCTTAGAAAACGGAACTTTATAAAACGGAGCATCTGCAAAATATTGTTTGGTGTGTAAAATTAGATCTAAGCAATCTTGTGTGTTATCCCACTTATTAGAATTTGCCTACTCATCAATAGAAGAGTTACAAATAATAGTTTCCAGTCTCCTAATTCCATTTTGTTGTGCCAAGTTCCTCTCGAAAGTACCTTCTAAACGCTTGTTTGGGCTTGTTCCAATTGCTTCCTTTTGTTTTGTGTGTTTAATATATTCCCAAGCTAATAATATATTTTACTATAAAGGATATCTATATTTTTTAAACAAAATGTAAGGTTGTAAAAGAGAACAAAACTCACTAAATCTGTTTATCTAAAAAATCCGGTTCCAAACAATGCTGCTGAAATTATTGACGCAGGAATTATTTTCGTACCAATTTGAAACATAAATGATTATGAGCCATCATATTACTACTTGCACAATATATTTCACTACATATATAAGGGTTGCGAATTTTTGTTATTGTATACACCTCTAACATATATTACATTGTTTCCCAATACCAGGTATTACAGACGGTAGCTTTATGATTCTTGAAACAATCCGCCCCATAAAATGATCAGTTACACTTTTTACAAATTGTTTTACTATTAATAATATACGCAGGTTTAAACCCGCATTGTGCACACGTAGATTTGCATTTAAAAATATGTTTATATGTGTGAATATTTACTGGGGCATTTTTTCAGTAACATTTTCTTAAAAATGTCAGAATGGTAATTATGTTATAATAGTTATTTCTTAGTATTAAATAAATTGGGGCTTCAACTACTTCTTCCTATATAATAACATTACCCGAGAAATCTCCATAGACGGTTATTTTAATTAGGCAGAATGCTTTGAAAACGGTGAATATCCTCAACTGAACCCCCAGTGGTCTCGGCCACACAATTGTCTAGCTCCTTTAGGGTTCGTACACTTTTTTAAAATAAATTTTCTGCGTTCATTTTTATTTTTATTACTTATTAAGCCTATGGCTAGTCCATGAGTTAGGCAACAAGTATCAGTAGTTTTAATTATAACTATATCTTTATTAGATTTTACATAATCATCATTACTAGATGCCAATTATTTTGTCCTACCTTCACCTCACTGCATTTGCACATGATGGAAATAAACTAGGAGTTCTTCTTGAATTAAGAAAGGTGCATTTGATAGTACAAATTTCCTATCGCTAACAAAACATTTTCGACAGACATATTACGTGCCTGCCGAAAAGATAACCAGAATGACCTATGAGGTTCACTCTGCTTACGAAAAGTTAGATCTAATTGGTCATCAAAACCCTGCGTGTGATGTTCTAATAACTCTCCAATTCCTGTAATAGCCCATGATAAATGTGATCATTTTCTAGGGGGATTATTAATTCTTACTTTTATAACTTTCCCTTCCTTACTGAATTTTGTATGTAGTTTGCACGTTACGCCGATAATACCTATTTCTGAGTCATTTTATAAAATTCTAACTCTTATAGTTACTATTAATTTTAGAGTACGTTATAACTATTAAAAACTATACACATTACTAAGAAATACTTTACTATATATAGATTTTTAACCTCAGCTTTTTCTTTGATTCTGAAAAATAAAAATAAAACAATAAAATTCTTTTGCATGTAAAAAAACATACTCCAATGTACTCTCTAGTTTGCAGCGAGTAACATAATAAAGCTTTTATTACGCTAAGGCTAACTTTCACAAAACAGCAAATTTAAAAAAAAATATATGTTACTCATAAGTTTTAACAGGATATGGTATGAAGTAAGATGATATACATTTTATTACGCTGAAGTTTATTATCTAAATGCACTAGTACAATATTTTAAAAACAGAGTCGAGTCACTCCCAACCAAATAAAAAAATCACCTCTGATAACCTTTCTACATCTGTTAATGACGCAGTGGGAACTGTCAACATTCATCCATATAACGGAAGTTCTACAGCTGATAACCTAAAAGTGTGAGTCACAAATTTTAATTGCATTCCTTTGAATCTCTAAACACCTGGCAAATAAAGAAGTAAACAGAATGAATAAAATGTTCTTAATAAAATATTTCAAACTCCCTAGCTGGTTGTTTTACACACAACATCATCACACGGAAATAAAAAAAGACAAGGTCTGCGCAACGCAGCCTCATGTTATTTTTAAATCTTAATTTTTCATAAATGACTCATGGGTTACGTAATGCTCTGACGCCTTGTAAACTTCAATTTTAAAAACTAAGTTCGCGAAATACTAATGTCTATTGTTTACTTTTAATAAAGGGTACTATTTTGAACTTATTACTTGTACGTAGTTCACTTGTAAATACTGCTAATTTCTTATTTTTACTCAGAATAACCACGGGAGAAAAATATGCAGAGAAATGAAAATACTACGTACGTCATATAACACGTTCACTCACTTAGAAGTCACTTTCCTTTTATATTTTACTTTATAATGTTACAGAACTTCCAGAAGACGTTTCACCACAAACGTACCGTATATAATAACGTTTTAAAATGTAGTATTTTATCTTTTATCGGATAAAAACACAGAAATATGTCACACACACCATTGCCTTCCGTTCACCATACCACAAGAGTTTAAAGTGATGAAAATAAACACAAAATCACTCTTGCCATAGCCGTGTTTTTACAGGTTTATTTCAATATTTTCCACAGCAAATTAACCAATTTAAACTAAATGTAAAAAAATCAATATATTGACTCGTTCTCGAAATATTTACGGTTAAAAATTTGCCCCATGGGTCACAAGTTTTTTGGCAGTTTATGTTTTTACATAAAAATTCCAAGTAAATCGAAAATCCTTCTGATAAACATTGTTGCACATCGCATTTTTGTTATTAAGTTAGCTAATTGATGCCATTGCTCCATTACGCGATGTTGTATTGGATAACTTATCTGCGGTACATAACAGTAATCACTTGCCTTGCCTCTGTGGCACCAGTCTATCGAGCAGAAATTCATGATGTTTCTCTGAGATGAGGTTTAATTAGATTTTTAAAGAGGACACACTTACCGCCAACTTACACTCTATTAACAATCATCGTCCCGAGCAAGAAATCACACCAAGCACCAAAATCCTATTTGGCAACAAGTTACAGAACCGGGATGACATTGATATAAATGTTGGGGTGTGTGAATCGAAAGTGAAGTTTGGGAGTAAAAAATGATTCGCAATTTCATATTCGGGTTATGACGAAAAACCTATCATCGAAAATTTTGAATAAGTTCAAAAAATATTTCGTTACCCAAAATCCTATTTGGCAGAGTAGTTTGGAAGGGCGCATCAAATGACTAAAACATTATAATTTATTTATAACGATGATAGTAAAATGTTGTAGTGTTCTGGTCGAAAGCTAGTAAATAAAATATAATTTAAAGTACGTTACTATGGTAGAAATATGATACTTACTCAGGCCTTATAAACTGTGTTGCATAATCAATATCACTAATACAATTGAAAGTTTGATGTTCTAAATCAGAGCATCACTGACGAGATGTTCACTCTTCGTATACAGACGAGCAAGTGATTAAAAAACTCTCGGTCTGTATTTTAATATTTTTAGTCCTGCATGATATGCAAATCCGGACTTCCCTTTACGTACATCCAAAAAAGTTTATCAGTATATCTAATAATCAACCTGATGATGTTATTTTTCTTTTTTCTTCCAAGGGTATTGCTTGCCTCATTTGCCACTAAGCTCAGTCTCTCTTAAAATGACTGTATTTACTTAAATAATGGCTGTCTTAAGTTTTATGAGAGATTTGATCAGGTGAACTATAAATAGTAACGTTTCACAAGAGGAGGGATAATAAAAAGGTTGTTTTGTGCATTGGTTATATTTCTGATTTCCGTGTAACTCCGCTATCGTTCATGTTGTAGATAATGGTTCAGAAATGTGCTCCTAATCTTTTATGATTTCAACATGGCGGATAAAATAGTGGTTGAAAAATAAGTCATACTCTTTTATCAGCTCTGCCATGTTAAATAGGGGATGAAAAAAGAGAAAAAGTATTGGCATAAATAAGCTTACTATACCTGATCAAGGCTATGCTATGATAAATATTGGTTGAAAATATGTTCATAGTGTTATGTATTCTCTCCTGTGTTCAGTGGGGTTCAAAAATCATTCATACTCTTTTATTGGCTCTGCTACGTTCTTAGTCTTATGTAATCTCTGCTATGTTAATTAGGGTTGGATAATGTGGTCGTAAAGAAGAACGAATACACTCCTGCTAACTGTCTTACTTTTATGTGTTGTATGATATGTTACATAGCGGTGCACTAGTCTCTGCGTAATTTCTGCTATGTTAAAAACATCGTCATAAAAGAGAGTGAGTACAAAAACAAAAAGGGCTCGTAAAAGAGAACTAGTTTTCAGGTCATTTTCCATAGGTCGGCGAAACGCGTGACCCAACATCTCGTGCGACACTGGGAAATCGAGTCCTTCGCATCAGGCGTGATCTGAGAAAAGTGGAAAATTCAACACAAAACGGGGTCACGTGGTGACAAGCTACTCACTACGATCCGTTTGAGCTCTAGAGTGTTTATTCTGCCAGTACGAATTACTACGCTAGATCCGTAAGAGATGAAATCGATGTTGGGTATTCGGAACAGGTAGATCTTCAGAAAATAATGTAAAATGGCAACCTCTTTTTTTTATTTGAAAACAAAATTTTATTTATGCTAGTTCGACGCAAAATTTGCTTCAATCCTATAATTCAAAGTGTTTTATTCACGTTGATATTTAAAACATTCAAGGTCTGCTACATAATATAAGGAACATCCAATTTTTCATTTAAAGACTTTTAACCTTTCATTATGATACAGTTTGGACTTTTCATATAGGATATTTTGATAACAAATAGCATTCATTAAATTTATTTCTTTCTTCCTTTTTCTTTTCGTTTCTTTTTCTTTCATTTTGTTCATTTTGCATCAGTAGTATTTAATGAAAGATGAAACCTAAGTTGTCTACTGTGATTATTAGAATGTATTGTGGATCAGTACGTCCAATGAACACTATCGAATTTATAACCGGACCACGCGGAAACAAATCATGTGTGTTAAACTTTTGACATTATTTAAGATGTGTTTCGGAGTTCTACAGTTCTACTGAAAATTGAGTATACTATCCTTTTTGAAATCTACTTAATGAGTTTCAAGTATCTTCTATTGATTCAAGTAGTCCTGAAAAAATATATAGACAAACGTTATTTCTATATTAGTGTTGGATATCAGGAAATGGAATTTTATAGTGTTAGATTCTTTTATTACTATATTAAAATTTCATATTTTTTCTGTTCTTTTTTTCTTCTTTTCTCCCCTTCTCTCTCTCTCTCACACACTCTGTGTGTGGCTCATTTCTGAATCTTTGTTTAATATACATCCATTGGTTTCAATGTTTTCATTGTGTTTGTTTCAGTTTCTCCGTCCATCAACTTATGAATTTTGTTTTTTGTCGGTTTTGTTATTACGTTTTATCGATATTAATACATTTGTAGTTTGAAATTAGAATTGTGCTCATATTGTTAGCAAATTTTAGTTTGTGAGGGAAGAATGGAGGAGTGAGAGGGGGTCTCTTTACCAGACACGATTATGGAATGAGAAAGTGTATATTGTGTGGCGTACCTGTACGGCGTTAGCTCTCGCAATCTTTTAGATGCGGTATGTACAAGATGAGTGTGAGGATGAAAAATATATTTGTTGTTTAAAGGTATTTTTCGTTCAGAATCAAAATAATTTGAAATTATACCACATTTTATACTGGATTTATGTTACAGTTTCTTCGATTCTATATTCTTTGTAATTTTATACGCTTTTCAAGTTTTGGAAGTTAGTAGTGTTAATAAACGTACGGACCAATAGTCAGAAAGAAAGAGGCATGATGGTAAATAAGATTCGTATTTGTTGCAAGATTGAAAACTCTGTTATATTGTATTATCACAAAGTAAAATTATTTGTCGTACTTTTAGTAAAATCAAACTTTCTTTTATGTTCTGTCTTGAAATCTTTATGTTATTTTAAAATCAAATGTTCCGTCTTGAAAACAGCTGTAACTAGTGTCCAGTATCTGGGCACCAATTACGCGTCCAGCAGTGACGTCACTTTTGCAGTAAATTCTTTATTGAAAAGATAAAACCAGTTTATAAAGTGGAGCGACCTTTGTGCTGTCACTGTCGACCTTGATACGTGAGAACTCTAAAGCTATAGGACTTCTCTTGTGTGTCAGCTAAGTTGCTTAAGATGTAGTTACAGTGTAAAACCAGTAATTTAATTTGGAATAGATTGTTTGCCTAAAAGAACACAAACGACGCAGACTAAAAAACATGTAAACGAATTAAAAATTAGGCAAACTCTTTCTAAATGAGAAATAAAAACTATCGACTTGATTTTAATTCTCGTATATCCTGTCTTCTTTTACCAAGTGTACGTTTACAATTATGTCAATTCATTAACATAGGTTTTATTTTCCGCTTTACTTCTGCTATATGTGGATATGCTTCATATTATCTTCAACATCTTTCTTTTTTATTTTTAATTGTATATGTTAACTAACTAACTAACTCTATTGCCTATGGAACCCGCAGGTTCAGTGCCGCGTTCACAAAAGCTCTCCACTGACTTCTATCCTTAGCTAATTGCATCCAGTTTGTACTTTGTATTCCTATATCTGCGAGATCCATCTTAATATGATCCTCCCATCTGCGCCTAGGTCTTCCTAATGGTCGTTTTCCTATGGGTCTTCCATTGAAGACTTTGAAAGCGTTTCTACTTTCTTCCATTCTAGCTACATGACCTGCCCACATAAGCCTCCTAGACTCGACGACCCTAACAATGTTGGGTAAGCCGTATAAACTATGTAGTTCCTCGTTATGAAGTTCCCGCCATTCCCCATTCTAGTTCCTCTTGGGTCCGAATATTCTTCTCAGGATCCTGTTCTCAAATACTTTCAGTCTATGTTCTTCCCTCAGAGTAAGTGACCATGTTTCGCAACTATACAGAACAACAGGCATGATTATCGTTTTATATATTTTAAGCTTCAAATTCTTCGACAGAATTCCCGACGACAAGAGATTTTGAACCGAATAGTAACACGAATTCCCTGCTTTTAGTCGACATTTAATTTCTTCGTGAATAAGATTTTCATCTGTTAATATTGATCCTAAATATTTGAAAGTATCCACTTTATCAAAAGTATTATTTAATGTATATTAATTGTATACGTTAGGAATAAATAAACCTTCATTTCGATTATATCCATACTATTTTTTTCACTAATTGGACACCATTCTCTCAGAGTGTTCAGTGACTTCAGCGTTACGAACTTCAACTAAACTTTCGCTGTGAGGAACTGACAACACTGTCGGATCCGCAATCGACGTCCGTTTACCAGATGCGTAACCAGTATCTAAATTTTTGGCCAAGATAAATTACTTTAAATGTTTAGTATTTTAAAGGTTTTACTATAAAATACCAATTAATTCCCTTACGAAGTATGATTTTTAGATTCATTCACCTACAACTCATGTAATTAGGGCTTAAAAACAAGAATTATGGCAGATAAGCATCAAGCCTATAATAAGAGAAGATACCGTAATCCAATGACTTTGTTGAAAAGGCAATATTACAGCGAAGCATTCTTTTCTAGAACATAAAGGATCTATTTTGCAGCTAAATTACAGTGATTTACAATGATTGCTGGTGGGGAACTATTAATTTCTCCAAAACAGGACAGTTGTTATAAAACAGTGTAGTTTAACGTAAGCCGCAAAACCGTATTCTTTTTAAATTCGCACAACGTCACATGGAATATGTAATGTTTCCATTTTCATTCAGTTCTCTTCAATCAGGTACATAAAGTGAACTTGTAAGGATTACTACTTTTAAACTGTTTAACGTATTTGCGCTGTTTAAATTACCGGCTTTTTTTACCGACAGATTATCTATTTTAATGTTACTACGTGCCATTCACTTTCAAGCAGCTGCATACCTTACAGTAATTTCACTCTCTTACTGTCTTTATCTTCAGGTTCTTAAAAATGCAATTTTAACTTCTTGAATGTGGTTAGTTCTGACCAGGGCAATCAGATCACGCTTTTTTGCTTCTGAAATTCCCACTGCTTCTCGATATGCTTTGAGTGGGAATGAATAGTGTTTAAATTCAAAATTGAACACGCTTCAACACACGCCTTCGCAGAATGTTGGCTCTTCACTAAGATGCAACTGTATTCACCAGTCCTATATTATAAAACTTAGTGCCTGGAGTATTGGTATTTATGTCATGTAGTGGATATTTTTTGAGTTACCTTTATGAAAGATTACCAAAAGGTAAAGTTTGCTACTCTCTGTCCAATAGCGATGGTAACTCGAAATTACCATTTCTCTAGCGTACAAAACATGCACATACTAAGTTAGATCACAATCCCCTGATAGGCCAGTAACAACCTAACTAAAACATGCGAAAATATGTCATTTTTTCAGGACTACTTCGGGAAATAAACATGTAGTAGTCTCTCATATATCCGTTGGTTATCTCTCAAATTGACAAAATACAATTATATTCACCAATTCCGCATTCTCTTCCAAAAATGTTCGTATGTAGTCTAAAGCGATACAGCACGCTTCTTCCTTAAGGAAAAAGAAAACACCAGTTGCAATGTTTCGGAATGCTATCGGTCTAAAACCACTCATCCATGGTAAACTTAGGGCTTTTTCATAACATGTTTTTAACTTCTTCGGATTCATCTCAGACGGAGCACTGGGGTGTATGAGATAATATGCGGGAATGTTGTAGGCCTAGGTGATGCGAACATCTGAAACTTTTAAAAGACCAATCTTCTTGCAGTCTTGAAGCAGATCCGATCCGGCAACCTGATGAATCGCAATGTCGACACCTCCTCGTGGTTGCATTGACGTGTTACTACTGTTTATAATGCAGTGCCCAGAAAGAGATGTAATACTTACGAAACATAGCGATACCTTGTTATTAATCTCCTGGTTGGCTGAAAATTTCGGGCGAACTTTGTCCTTTAAATATGAGGTTGGGGAATCCATATCATTACAAGTCACCAGGGAAACCATGTCCCTGATAACCTTGCAATCAGGAGGAGGAGAATACTCTTTTAACCTGTCGATGGCTATAGATACAACCTTTAACTGACATCGAGGAGTTTGGTGCATCACTGACGGAAACAACTATAGGTCCAGAGATGTTAACTTACCTACGAACGTTCGCTGTCCATTGGTTCTCTTTACTAAAATAATCCACCTCTTCCATAGAAACGTTCCTTCGGGATACGGCGTTTTGTTGATCGGTGTGGTGTTGGAATGACGAATCTCGTGCTGAAAACAACAGGCTAGTCCCACATCGTCTTCTCACCAACACCAGATATCGGCAAATGATAGATTAGGTCATAAAAACGCTCCCGATTGATGTTTCGGAGACCAATCAAGGTTGCCATCGACTCGAACTGGATAGCACATCTGCGATTCCGGTAACTGCTCAGGTGTAGGGTTGTATTCCTCCATGTTGTTAGCAGCGATTGCATCCGAATCGTCGGGCACGTCCTTAAATGTTGTGCCAAAGCAAGTGCGGTTCCCATACGCAACTTCACTGAGCTGGTCGTGTGATTTGTCACTTACACAACTGTCGTCTCACTATTCACCAAAACTCATGTGATAAAAATTCCCAATAACTCCTCAATTTACTAGGAAGGGGACAAAAATAACTTTTTTCAGTAATACCAAGCAAATTCCGAATACGCACCAGTGTATGAGATTGTGGTGGTAACACAGTATTTTGAGACTCTAAAAACAGGCGTGTAACAGCTTCCAATTTTACTCGAAAGAACTTTGGACAAATGCACCTCTAAATTTCGCCTCGGTAGTGAACGAGATGGTAAATGACCAAAATGAGAATATGTAAAGGTATTATTTTCATAATCAATTAAAGCTCTGTGACTGTTCAAAAAATCAGCTCCAAGCAAGGGACCATAATCAAAGTGCGGAATAACCCCAAAAATGTGACAAAAACTTCTTCCATTATGGGAAAATGAAGGCATACTAGCAAACCTGTATAAATTTGCCTGTAACATCTTGTAACTGAGCATTAATACGATATCTTCTAGCATTTTCCTGCACTAAATTGGAACCAGTACAACTTATTTATTTGGCATTGTCAAGCGTAATCTTTGTTTGAACACTACTCATAATAACACTAATATGGGGTAACTCATTTTGGGTAAAGATGGGGACCGTAATTCTGGGAATACGAGTAGCAAAATGTCCTATTTGCTACTCTAGAAGCTAGTTTAAAGAAGCTCTACAATATATGGCAATATGATTAGGCATATGATTAGGCAGGTAATGGGACCCTATCTCGAAGAATCGTTATTTTCTGACACTGTATTGGATTGAGACTGTATTGGATTGAGACTGGCTAGAATCATTTTGGGACACTTGAAAATTATTGCCAAGATTAACATTCCTTTTCTGCCTATTATTTTTTAAAAATTTCGTCTTCCATTATTTCTTCTATTTCGTGAATTATTTCCATTATTTTCGTTTGTACCACCATCTGAAATAGCAGAAATCTGCAGCGTTAATTTAGATAACTGTTGGTGAAATTCAAGCAAAAGACCGTTTCTGTCATTAATCTGCTGCGTCCGCTCTCTTGAATTGTCAACAGCTATTACAGCTGTTCTCTGTTTGTATGGTGCGTCAACAGTTGTTACATAATGATGACTGTATTCCGGCTTATTGCTAACCAAAGCAGATTGAAGAAGCACTTAATTATGTTTAATAAGTTGATCTAACTCCTTCCTCTTAGTAAGCAAACCTGCTTTTCCTTATAAGATTATTTCATCAACGCGGCAAGATTAGCATACACTTTCTTAATAACAGCGCGGAAGTATTCGAGTTGAAGGCCCCAAATGATATACTGAATCTGAGCTCTCTCTTGGGCATCAGGATCTGACCTCAATAACGTGCTGATTAGAATAAACATAATCCATAACGCTATCATCAGTGCCCTGTTCCCTTGCTCTCATCAGGGCAACAGTAAAATGACGAAGCCCTGTTCCTTAATGTTTGGCGAACCTGCTCCTCAAATTGGTCATACGACCACTGCGCAGACTCAGGTTTCATTTGCCAACTTTCGGTCCCTTACTTAAGTAGATATCCTAGAATTAACGTTTTGTTTTGCGCCAGTCCATCCATTAACTTCGGCAACAGTTTCATATTTCCTTAAAAAATCTATTTACATCCTCGCCACTCCGTGCATAAAATGGATCGGGCGTAATAATCGAATTCATATAATGAACAGGACCCGAACCTCCAGCGGACGGCATATCTAAATTTTTCGAGCTCAAAGAAACCGAGGACAAGATAGAAATCTCATAAAAGGTATCAGGTAGGCTTAACTGCTGACGTAAATTATGCAACTATTGACGCTTAACCTTGGCAGACTTCGGGGATGTACACGCGGCAGGTTCAAAATAAACTGTGTTACTAAGATCTAACATTTGCTCAGTAGCCACGCCTAACTCTTCGTGTAAATATCGCAATATAGACAAAAAAACCTCTAAAAACTTGGGCATACAACTACACATCACAATAATAATAAAATGCTAACAATCAAGTATAAATATAAAATAATACCCAAAACTATCTTAACAAAATCATTCAAATGGAGTTTAAAAAGACATCTCGGCAGAACTCAACCATCAGGTACAAAAAATAAGAGGAAAACATAGCTGAGCTACATTCCATTTGAGGAGAACCTCTCAGATTCTAGCGATACGTCGCCCCTTAGCGAGGAACTCGGATCGGTGAAAAATTCAATCTGACCGCAACGAACTCCATGTGCGGACTCGACTAGCAGGCCTCAACGCTTCTGTAGTACTTTTCGTTAGAATGAGAGACACACACCAAAGGAGCATTGGCAATAGGGTGAAACCCTCCTCATACAATACTACGTCCTAGGCAAGGTTCTACTTTGGGTACGTCCATACCTTCGCAATAAGCCTCCAACTGACTCGGCAAAGACTGTCTCACTGCATAAATAGTAAAATGCTGATAGACCCAACAGAAAAGACAGCATATTAGCCTCCATTCTGATAAAACCATCCGTCTGTTGCAGAGATACGGCTAATAACTGGTCTCCATCTATGTGCGTGTACTACATTCCCGCAGGAGATCCAGCTTATACTTGGCACAGAGATACCTGCTCCAAGAACAGCTATTGACCAACAAAGAAAAGAATGTCACACAGTAAGAAAAGGCCACATCTCCACCAAGAAAAGGCTTAGCGGGGGTAGAGAAACCAAGTTTACACCATGAAAAGGATGTGTTAGGGGGAGGGAAAGGCTACCAAAGCTCCGTCAGGAGAATGAAGTGGGGATTCTAGCTCAAATACAGGTACTAAGATCGGACGGCTATCCTTTGAAAAGAAAACATCAAAAATGAATTTTAGCAAAAGTTTTTTTTATAAAAGAAAGACTGGGAGTGAGAAGGAGGTCACGAAATAGAAAGGAATACATTCATTTCGACGTCTGGCATCCGATGCTGGTTTCCACGGCCTCGGCTCCTCTGGTTCTCTCGATGTCTCTGGTCTCACAACATTAGCGAGGTCCTCTCTCAAGTCAAACTCCGATCTAGTGGTAGGAGTCTAACAGCAACTCCTTCTGCAACCTCTTCTTCTTGGACCGCGACCTCCCAAAGCGGAAGTTTTCGGTCGTATGGAAGCCCGGGACCAAGGTTCGGCGACCATCACAAATAAGCCTAGAAGCGAGTACCAGACGTCACAAGAGGCCTGGTAAAATTTGTAGGAGGAGTCAGGATGGTGTATCATGATTTATTACAAAACAAAAATTAGAATTACAGAAATGACATCGCAATTGTAAAATGATAATTCAGCGAAAGATAAATCAGTCAGTCACCGTCTCTTCGGAACACTAGTCCACAACACATCTGTTCCCAATGGCGTAATACAATCATATAATAAAGTTCCTGCGGCCTTTTCCTAAAACTCACAAAACACGAATAACACAAACAAAAATAGATAGTCCAAATCATTGTTCGCTGGCAAAACAAGTAAGCATAAAATCAATAAATCGTTGCATAAAATATGCATAAAATGAATATCGCAATTGTAAAATTCTGTTCAGCGAAAGATAAATCAGTCGGTCACCGCCTCTTCGGAGCACTAATCGACAACACATCTGTTTAAAATGACGTAATACAATCATATAATGAAATTTCTCTGGCATTTTCCAAGATTTCTGGCCCTTTCCTAAAACTCACACAACACAAATAGCACAAACAAAAATAGGTAGTCCACATCATTGTTCGCTGACAAAACTAATATGCATAAAATCAATAAATCGATAGTAAATCAAACACAACACTCCTCAATGTGGGAACAAACACAAACACACAGATTCCTTTAGAGTTGTTACAATCTCAAACCGGTTGTGAATAGGAAGTTTCCTCCGCATTTGTAGGATTGCGGTGTTAAAAATTTACCAACATTTATAAATATATTCATTTATGTTACAAGCAACATATGTTCTTTCCTAATCAGTTACTAATGATAATCAAAATCATGTTCCGTAATACAGATATCAAGAAATATAAAAATCGACAGCACTCCATTAGGGCCATGACAAATCCGAAAACTTTTTAAGTGAAAACATTGTATCTAGTACTTATATTTTAATAGTTAGAAATAAAAAATTAGAAATATTTATACATAGAAATATATACATTTTACATCAATAGAAAATCGATTACTCCCTTCAAACTTTGTTATTGATGTTTTGATGGATTTGTAATGTGCAACACTCACGAAATTTGATATACTGTAAATTACTTATAAACTTAAGTTGTGAATTGTGCATTTTGATCATTACTATAGAGTATCCAAGAAATATTTAAATTTCGAAATATATTTATATTTGAAATATCAGAAAGCAGTAAATCAAATTTATTTTTAAAACAACAACAATTAATAATAATACAATTGACTTTCATTTACAATTACAATAAAATACAATTGACTTATTATTTAATTATTTACTAACAACTGACTTTATTTTCATATTTTTCAGGGAGGTATAATTACTGCAACGTTCAAGGACTGGCATGCATTTCACGGTTGAAACGTAAATATACTAAATTAATGTAAAAGTAAATGCATAATTAGATTAGCACACATATAAATATCAAAATAATTATCACATATTTATTGAAGATTCTCTATATAGATATCGTTTCAGTACATTTGTTTTCTTGTTTCTTCTTACTTTTCCCATTACTAGTAACTTATATTTTCGGTAAGTCAAAAATCAAGAAATCTATTTTCAGCCTAGGTATGCCTTCACAAAAATCCTCACATTCAGAATTCTTCAGTAATTGCGCAAGTGTATACATCTATGTTGTAAAATTGATAGTATGCATCTATGTTGTAAAATTCTTACACGTTATTGGGTAGATGCACGCATTTAATATACGCGGGATTTGGACTTTCCTTTCACCTTTTATTATAAAATGCCTATTCTAAATAGAAAATTTATGATAAGTAGCTCCTCTAATATATTGGGTAAAATTAAGATAGGATCCCGGTGAGCAAGCATCGCGGGCTTTTGCAGGTGAGGTTTCTCTCGGTGACCAAGCGTCATGAGAGAGGTTTTAGGTGGTTAGATCAACCTGGGTAGATTTATGGTCGATGATGCATGCTTTCTCTTTTATTCTGGAGTTTCGGGTGCGATAAGTGATCTCCGTCTTGTTGACTGCTGGCGAATGATGGCGACTCGTCTTAGGATGGCGATCCTGTTTTTTACCATTAATACGTGTTAGTGCCCATGGTTAACGCATGTTATAGGACATGCGGAACCTTACTCTCCTGGGCATAGAAAAAAGTCACATGATTATTTTTTGTGGCTTTATTTGGAATCTGCATTTTGGTCGCAGTATACACTGGAAATGCACTAAAACACTGAAATATAAAAACAAAGTTAAAACACTGGTGACTGATATAACACAGTATGAGAAACCAGCACGCTAATAAAGCTTAAAGTTGAAGTGAAAGTGGAAGCACCAAGAGTTTGCCCTCTAATATAAGGAGTATCCATATATTACGTCATCTCGCTCAAAGGAAAGGCTGTCGAAGCTCTGGTATTTATAAATAATAATTATAACTACATCAGTGATGGTAATGTCCGTAGCATATCGTTGCGACGGTAGTATATTAAGGGGTGCTATTATAAAAGTCTCTAATATCGGTCTAGTTCGTAGGAAATGGATGACAGAATACACTTATACAATGTTTAGAGTCACTACTGTGATAAACGTAGTTACGCTGGAAGAAAGTTTGTCAACTGAAAATCCTGGATTTCTAAACACTTTGTACATATAGTTTTAATATGTTAGTGACAATCATAAAATTTGAGGCGGAAGAGCGAAAAAATGTTGCTAGTCTTGTGATGTCCATTCGCTCCAGGTGGAAAGAAAAATGCTGGGTTGCAATTTTGTTCGTTCAAGGAAATTGTGCGTATGACAGAATGCATGGAGTTTAGGAATCATAAGAATGAAAAAAGACAAGAACTTTTTGCAATGTGAATACTAAGGTACGTACTAGATTTGGTTAATTCAAATAGTTACCCTTATTATATTTCATATCTTAATTCCGTGTTTTTGGTTTATTTTTTTCTCTCTGCTGCTGAAATATGAAAAGTGCACCGTACGAGTCACTCGTACGTATCTGCTGGGGTCATGTTAGTTTTGTTTTCCTCTCGTTTTATGTCTTCTAATTCTCTTCCTAGCTATTGCGCTTGTCACCATTATCTCACTATATTTTCTTCTGGGTGACAATATTGTTTAATTCTGTGGATGGAAATATTCTTTCTGTCTCCCTGAAATGTTGACTGTTCCTCAGTACCTGTTGGTTCATTGTGATGACTTCCCGACCCTTCGAAGGGGAAGTAAATTAACACTTTATCTCCATTGCGAAATGTTTTTTGCTTCTGTTTTTGTCAAAAATACGTCTTTTGCTGTTCATTTGCCTTTAGTAAATTTTACACTATTTTTCTCTTAGTTTCACTACTTGGTCTCGTTCCACCTGTAGCTGAGGGACAGTCTGTAATTGACAATCGCTGATTATCCTATGTTCATACCCGTACATTAGAAAGAATCTTGATTTCTTCGTCCCTAATTGAACGAAACTGTTTAAACCATAAAAGTGATGTTAGGTAATAGCTCTGCCCACGTTTCATGATTTTGGTGGACGAAAAACTTTAAATAATTCTATAGAGCCTTATTCATGACCTCTACTAATACTATATCCTGGTGATTAAAAGCAGGGCTGAACTTAAATTCAATTTTATATATTTCTGGTATTTCTTGATGTTTCTCCGGTCTGTGGAATGAGTGTTTATCCAGATGAAGGAAAAGAATAGCACGAAATTTCAAAATAATTTCTTCCAGTAAGAATTGTTTATTTCTATCTGCCATGATGCTACTAACAGCTTTCGTCACTATATAACGATTGCTTGTTTCAATGGCAACTAAAACGTGTTTTGGTTTCCCTACGTGTGGATAAGGTCCTAAACCGTCAAACGTCCATCGTTCTCCTGTAAGGACTAGCGGATGATATAGGAGTTCTCCTTGTGGCTTTCTCGGGAGTTTGTTTAGGAGTTGACACTCTCTGTGGTTCTTGATTCAAAATGATAGGTATGATTTCATTTTTGGCTGGTAGTGCTAATTGAGGACGGTCTTGTATATCTTCGAAAAACCAAAATGAGGTCTTTGTGAGTAGATTCCTACCAATTTCCTGCCAAACTTTTCGGGGTACGCACAAAATAATTAATCCAAGTTCTGGATGTTTTTGTGTACGATACAATATGTTGTCTTTTAATCGAAAATACTTAGCTATTCTCATGGTATAACTTTTGTCGGTTCTTTCCCTTCCAAAACTACTATTATGTCAGCGTATGCGCCATATTTGCGCTGTTTCTCCCGTAAGATCTTCATAGATCCTGGTTACTGTATTTGAAAAATGAGTTGTTCTAGAGAATTTGATCTGTATGGATGCAAATCCTTAATAGCCTGATATGAGTCCGTGGGTTCTCAAGTATCATTGTTATTTTTTTCTAAGCGCCTGATGATATCGGCCAAGTGCTAATTACCTTCAATATTGCAGATGTCAAGTTAAAGTCAGCTAAGAAAATTATATATTTTGTATATATTTTGACAGGTGTGTATTTTCCTAACTTTTCCGGGTGTGTACGAAGAGAAGTTAGACATTTTCCGTCTGTAAATAATTAAAATTTACGATTAAGTAAGAAATATCTGAATTTGGTTAAAGCACATATAATAGCGTATAATTCTTTGTGTTAGACTAAACTTTAAGACTCGCTAGTTGCAAAGCGACGGCTTCAATAAGAAACAATCCTTTCTTCGTTAGTTTTGGGGTTATAACATGATAATAAGCCTCCAAACTGATGTGAGGGCGCATCTGTGTAAACCCTTATCTCTGGATGTTCCTCGAAATGATGGAGAGATGGGGCATTCAAAATGTCTTCTTTCTGCTTCTCAAATAATTCATCGTCTTTTTCGATCCTTTTAAATTTAGCATTTTCAGTAAAGGGCAGTTTAAATTGCTTTATCTTGAAATTGAAGTCCATAATATGATACCGAAGATAAGAGCTCTGAAGTATGGCCTATAAAGCTCATAAGCATTCGTTTAGATGTCGTCTTCTTAAAATCCTTAATCTTATTTGCTATTTTCTGTGAGATACTAATCTTTTCTTCGAATACAAGAAATTCTAATATGAAGCGCGTCTTCATGTAATTAGCTCTAAAGTCATAGATCCGTAATTTCTGAAATAAAAGTTCCAAATCTGAGAGTTGTTGTTGCCACGTATGTGAACCAATCAAGATGTCATCTGCAAAAATGGTAATGCCTTTTGGTAAGCCATTTAATAGCATTTTAATATCAATAGTCAAAGATTGGGAGCTAGAAAAATGACCCTAAACTTCAAAGAAATTTATAGCTTTTGCTTCTATAATTCACCTCAAAAGTCATGTATTTAGTGCTATTTGGATGCAATAAAATTTGGAAGTAGAACTGGGAAATGACCAGCCTTGTAATTAAGGTATTACGTTTTAAAATATGTAAAACATCTTCATTAGCCTAAAACGGTATGCTTAAATATTTGGTATAACTATTACATGTCTGTAGATTCAACACAAGTCTGAATTCTAAACTGTTTGGCTTTTTAGTTGTCTTCTTAAAGTTCTTAACCTTTTCTAGTGCTATTTGGATGCAATAACATTTGGAAGTAGAATTTGGAAATGACCAGCCTTGTAATTAAGA
Source organism: Thermobia domestica (assembly GCF_964235325.1). Classification (NCBI taxonomy): domain Eukaryota; kingdom Metazoa; phylum Arthropoda; class Insecta; order Zygentoma; family Lepismatidae; genus Thermobia; species Thermobia domestica. The sequence goes on along the minus strand of NC_137456.1, from coordinate 287,435,993 downwards.
TTTTACGTTTTAAAATCTGTAAAACGTCTTCTGTAGCCTAAAACGGTACGCTTAAATATTTGGTATAACTATTACATGTCTGTAGATTCAACACAAGTCTGAATTCTGAAATGTTTGGCTTTTTGGTCGCAATGAGAGTCAAAGAATAATTACTCGTCTGTGTCTCAATTATGATTTTGGTATCTAACAGTTGCTGTATCTGCGTATCAATTTGATTTCTTATTCCTAATAAAATAGGTTTGTAGCGCTGATGGAATGACGCATTAATATCTATGCGCATTTCCTACTCGTAACCTCTAAAATATCTTATATCCCCAGGACTGTATGAAAAAACATCCCTATATTTGTATAATCAATTGGTTGCAGCTATTCGGTCGTATTCCGATAAATCAGGATTTATATTGAAAAGGTTAATGTTTTAGTGGTCTGGTTTAATCTTTCCTTATCTCTTCTTGTGTTCTAAATTTATGTATTTTCTTGTTTTCTTCTTGTATTTTGAAAGAAAATTCTTTCGTGTCCTGCTCTGTATACGCTACTGGCATGCCTTTATTTAAAGTTACTATTCATGTTGTAAGGATTAGGATAACGTAAGGTCGTTACTTGGTATTTTCATGGTGATTGCCTCCAATCCATATCATTCATACAATGTCTGGAGTTGAGTAATGATGTAAAATGCTGCGTCGTGGTTTTTCTTCGGAATTGAACCAGGAAAGTAGAAATGTGATTTTGCTTTGATCGTGATTTTACTAGCTGTAATTACATTTGCATTTCTGTGCAAGTACAGAGAATGGGTAGTTGCTTACGACATTTCTTCCGTTTCTATTTTTTGCTTAGGAAAATTAGGCTTCCTGGGTGTTTTATATGACGATATGGGATTATTTTTCAGATCTATTTGAGAAAAAACTCTAGTGTGAATATCATTCCCAAAAATCGGACTGAAGTCCGCATCTATAATGCAAAAATTAAGTAAAAAGTTATGACGGCAATTTTTAATTTGAGTTTCTTTCTTCACAGTCAGAACTTTGTAAGGTCTTTGATACGAGTCTGAAATGGTAATAATTTACACTTTGAGGGTATTTCTCGTCTAGACCATAAACCAAGACTGGATCCGGTGTCTACTATTACTGGTAGACTGCTTGAATTTACTCTAACATTAAGTAATAGTTTGTTGTTTTCTGTCCCCATGTTCAGGCCATCGTTGTAGGTTGCCTCGTAAAGAATGTCCTCCCCATCAATAAAAGTTTCCGCTATTGCCTAATCAGTTTGAATGTTTTCATTTTTTGCTTGCGGTATTTTCTGTGTGGCCCGCACCGAATTTTCTGAAATGGCCCGCGAGGCTTGACTTTGACCTGCGAGCCCATCTATGCGTATCCCTTGATGGATTTTTTTTATTATTACGAACGTAACTTAGATACACCGTGCTTCTTAGTATAACATATCGAGCATACATATACTTTATCGCCTTTTACAAAATTTTTATTTGTCTTGCACCGTTATTATCTTTGTTGGTATTCTGATGATGTCTTCCCCAGTTATTACGTCTGGATTTGTTTTTATGGCATTCTGTGGCATCATTAGTGATAATTCTGTCATTTGGTTGGCTAGTTTACTGAGATCCGTGTGAGTAGGTTGTAAGGGCTGGATTTGACTTTGATAGAGGTGTGGCCTTGAAACTTCAGGTTGAAGGAAGTTGACTTTGGAGGGGAAAATTTTCTTCGGTGGATGTGCAGAAGGTAACGATTGTTAATAACAACGAGCAGGTTGTGTGTGCTGCATGGTGGAAGTTGGTTGTTGCACATAGGTTGGCAAATGTGAATTATGATTCCCTTGGTTATGATAATCGTACAAAGAGAGTGTTGAGCGGTGGTTAGGTATGCCGCTTAAAGAATGAATTGCCTGCGACAATTTGATATAATTCCTCTTCTGCATGAGGTTCTGAGCCTTCTCCAACTCATGAAGCCGATCCTGCAGCAGCTAGACTGTTTGAAAGGATTCCAACGTTATCTTCTGTAGTAAATTTCTTTGTAACCCCAATGAAAGAAAATAAATCTTCTATTCCTCCGAAGCGTCTGCCATCAGCTGTCAAATGGCAATTAATTTCCTTAAGAAATATGAATCGACCAACTCGTTTTTGTTTTGCTCTATTTGGAAAAGTCATAATTCCGCCTTATATGCTGGTAAATTTGGACGAGACCAAGAGATTAATTTGGCTCTAATTTGATCATAACTTAGGGTGTCAAATTGAATCTAATTTTGTAATTGTAAGACAAAATAGAGAGCTACATCCTGTAAATGCATCGGGAGAAAGTAATTTCTTCTTTTCGGGGGTCCATGCCTGAAGTAAACCAAGCGATCAAATAACAGGAAAAGTCGATCCGGGTAGTGTGTACTGTGGCCAGAATATCTAGTTAGATCAGGAATATTAACAGGTATACGGGAGCCTGATTCTGTGATATTATTATCACCTTCTCTATACGTATATTTTCCAGATCTAGTTCTCGGCATAAATCCTTCCAGCATATAACGAATCAATTTACTTCTAAGAGTGCATATAACAATACGGATATTATCTTTATATGATCCGCCCTTAATAACACTATCACTAATACACTGTATTTTTCAAAGTTTCTAAATCCATTTTCATTAATAAAAAAGAGCGTCTATTTAATGTCTGTAAATATACGTCGAAGGATATACCATGTAAAATTATTTCTTTTTATAAGGGTAGAGCTATTAATATACTCGGGATTTGGACTTTCACTTCACCTTTTATTATAAAAGGTCTTTCTTAAATACAAAATTTATAATATGTAGTTCCTCTAATATATTAGGAAAAAATAAGATCCCGGTGAGCGAGCGCCGTGGGCTTTTGCAGGGAATGTTTCTCTCTTTGACCAAGCGTCGAGAGAGGGATTAAGATGACGTCATTCTCTCGGTGACCAGGCGTAGTGAGAGAGGGTAGGAACCCGGTGGCCAACCTCCGTGGGCTTAAGGAAAGTACTTCTAGGCGACCAAGCTTCTTGAGTGGGGATTTAGGTGGTTCGATCAATCTTTGCAGATTTATGCTCGATGATGCGTGCTGTTCGCTTTTATGCTGGAGTGTCGGCTGCCATGGGTGATCTCCATCTTGCTTACTGCTGGCGAATGTGGGCGACTTCTCTTCGGGGTCTTCGTCTGCGCTGTTTTTGTTTACTATTAGTACATACTAGTCCCCCTGGTTATTATGTGTTATGAGGACAAGGGTAACCTTACAATATGTATCGATATTAACAGTAAAAGATGCGAGCCTCTGCATTAAAGTCTTTCATTCGAATTTAGCAATATTATGGTAAAGAATGATTGAAGGAAGGAGACATTCGAGTGTTATTCGAACAGCAATACTCTCACTGCAACATAAAGTAAAATTTTGAATTTTGTATTGTTAAGTTGGAAATGGCATTTATTATGTTAATAATGATATATGTGTTTATGAAATGTTTAAAAAGACCTAAGTCGTATCTAAGAATGTTCTAGAAAACTCTATGACTTTTGTACACTTTTCCAAATATAGAGCTAACCAAGAAAGCTCTGCCACTTTTTCATCCACCACATTCGAAGATCGATATGTCACCTAAGACGTACCTGAAATCAAAAATATATTAACTTTATATTATCAAAGGCTCTATAATTTTCTTAATTCTTTAATGATTTCCTTTACTTTTATTCGTGTTTGATGATCAATTTAATTTAATTGTCAAAATGGCCATTGTTTGTTTATAAAGCTGTATATTGTAAGATATAAGTTATTCAACATTAAAATAAAAAGTAATAAAATAAAACAATGCGGTTTACTGGTAAAATATCACACTTGTAAAATATTTTTTTGAGAAATTAATGATTGGTATTAGCCTTTATATGAATTCTATGTTCCGCAAGATGAACCATACATCAGGCATTGCAAAATTCGAAGTTAGTTGGAAAAATTGTGTTAATTAGCCAAAAAAATATAGTAATATGAAGATACCATAAAACAAATCAATATTAATATTTCATCTCTTCATTACAAGCTCCAAAAATCTCTAAGAAATAGAATTTGTTAACTTCGGTACTTAACGTGTAATTTCACCTACCGTACTAGAGTTCAACTGTGACTTATCATGCTAAAAGACAAAATTAAACAAGCGAAAATGGTGAAGAGAATGACGTTATTTTAAGTGATTTCTAATAAACTATTCTTAAGGTATGCACGTTTACACAGTCGTCTTTAAAGTCTCTCATTGGCACTTCCAAAATAGCTGGTAACAAAAAGACTTGAAAGATACACTTTTATGCTGCCAACATATATAGGAATAGTGCATAACACAATTTTTCAAAGCTACAGAAAACGTTGAATCAACTCTTATTGATGACAAACAACTCCAGGTAGATTGGTCGATTGTTAAAGCATTTATTATGGTATTTGAAATTTTGTATAATGTAGTCAGATTTAATTCTTTTTCGTACTGCTTAAGAATTGGCTAGCAGGAAATAAGGCTCAAATTAGTAAAATTTTTAGAAAAAGAAACTTTGAAACTTTTCATGGATTTTTCAGTTAGCGGACTCTCATTTATTTAAACATTTTGGCAAAAGTATTTGATTTATTAGGTAAGTATACTGGAAAGTTGAAGAGTAGCTTGAGCAAAGGCAAGCGAGTTGGATAGTATTAGGCGTCGAAGGCACACAATAGTGTAGTACAGTAGAAGTTTGCAATACCTCAAAGAAGTGCTTGTTAGGTGTTAGGATACATAAGGTGAGTGGTGTGCCGCAAATATGGAAATCAAATATTGAAATCTATAACACAATTGAATGATGAAAATTAGGTGGAATGAAATGTTGAAAAAATGGAAGTACCACGAGGAATCCCACGCACACGGTGTTTTGCAACTGGAACTTACTTGGTTGTGTAACTAATAAAAGTCCCCACACACCGAAAGTAAGCGCTGTACCACTAAGGCACCGTTCCTTCAAGACATATATGAAGGTCGTGTTACTCCATTCTACTGTATTTACAAATTTGCTGGTTTTATGTATTATATTGAGATCCACGAGCATTATTCATTTTTTGCAGTCCAATATATGTTAGTCCAATGTTTCGAATTGTAATCCGAACCGTTATTCATTTGTATAATTATAAATATTTCTAGTTATTAAAGCACCAGAGCCTTTTTTCCTTATAGTGAGCGTGGAGTTCGGCGTTAGCTTAAAATGACCGTAAATTGAGCGAGCTCCTTATAAATGTCTTGAGTTCAAGCAAGTTTTGAAACTCTGAGATTGACCTGATGTAGGTTTGATTCAAAACTAACCGTTTATAAACCAGACACTCACCGTGCCAGATCATTGGTCCAGGCAAAATCTTTACAAGACACTCTACAGCTCGAGGGCAGGTAGCGTAGGCCTTTCTCCCTTATCTTGTTGGATTATTAAATAGAAACAATGTGTAACTTTTTGTAACAGCAATATCAAGAAGAGTAAAAAACAATGACGTGGAAATTTTCTTGTTCCTTGTTTTGCAGAATATTGTCTTATTGATTGGTCTTCCTTCGTGGAATTATACTGCATTGTGACATCAGGTTTTGGTGTGTGAGAGTCATCCTTTGTATAATAATGATTTTGAGTTGAGAGCATCAGTTCTTACGCAGGGAACTACCGTGGATTATACGATATGAAACCATAGTGACCAGTGGCTTTCAGACGTGGAATTAGCAAATTCAAATATAAAAGAATAGACATCACGTTAGTTTATATCCTTAACTACATCTGTAATGTTTTCTATTTATCCGTAAAGTGCCTATAATTGTTGATTTAATAACGGAAACAGCTCTTCCCCTAATTCTTCTAAAGTATAGAAACGATCCATACAAACATTTCCTGTTATTTTTTATAGATCAGTGAGTACTTATGATAGTTCTTTATAGTTCCTTTCCTTCTGTGATTTATCATCCGTTTCTGCATTTTCCACTATTTCCAAAATGTAGCTTTCTGCGCCACCTAACATACATTCCTAGGCTATTTTTCATAAATACCTTAAATGAGCACCTACCACCATACAAGCTAAGTATTATGTGTTATCTTGGTACGTGGTATTGCATAAAAAAGGAAATCAAATTCTAGACGATCTCTCGCAATGGAGCAAATTTACGTGCGTTCCTTCTTTCATGTCTTGTACCTTGTCATCAAATCACAACACAGATAAAAGTTCTTTATGAAATATAAAAGCAAGTATTAGAGCATCCAGCAGAAACCTGAATCTCACAAATGAGAATGAAGTATAGGCAAGGCTTTGCTAATGATTTCAAACTTTAGAACTGAACACCTAAATTATATTTGAGGTCAAATAAACGTGTAACAGATATATACAAAGGAACAATGAGTCATAATATTTTCAAAAATGTTGTACAATATCTGAAGTATAATGCTACTTGAAAGCATCAGTAATACCTTGATCTCATATGCTTACGTATGTGAAGTTGTCCCGCCCACCTAACGAATTTTTCTTTTTCTTATCTACATCGTTAGTTTATCGTTAGTTTACGTTAGTTTTCTAAAATTATCGTTAGTTTCGAAAAAAAAATAAAATTTTTATTCAACAAATAAATGGGCAGGCCAACTACACGGTTCACCACCCACAAACGAATTTCAAAAGTTTTTCCTATCACATCGTTAGTTTATCGTTAGTTTCGCTAAATTTAACGTTTGTTTTGCAAAAGTAACGATTTTGTTCCAGAAATAAAGCTTTCCGCCAAATGTAAAGCTAGCCCGCCCATAAAGAATTATCATAAATTTCCATATCACATCGTTAGTTTATCGTTAGTTTACGTTAGTTTCGCAAAAATAACGATTTTATTCTAGAACAGTAAATTAGCCCATCCACATTGAATTCTCATAAAATTCCAACTCATATCTTTAGTTTATCGTTAGTTTACGTTAGTTTTGCTAAATGTAACGTGTTTTGCAAAATTAACGATTTTATTCGAGAAATAAGGTTTCCCGCCAAATGTAAAGTTAGCCCGCCCATAAAGAATTATCATAAATTTCCATCGCACATCGTTAGTTTATCCTTAGTTTACGTTAGTTTTGCTAAAATTATCGTTAGTTTAGAAAAAATAAAATTTTTATTCAACAAATAAATGGGCAGGCCAAGTGCATGGTTCCACACACAAAAACAAATTTCAAACGTTTTTCATATCACATCGTTAGTTTATAGTTAGTTTACGTTATTTTGCTAAAACTATCGTTAGTTTCGCAAAAATAACTATTATATTCTAGAAATAAAATTTCCCGTCAACTGTGAATTAGCCCGACCATATTGGATTCTCATAAAATTCCAACTCATCGTTAGTTTATTGTCAGTTTACGTTAGGTTTGCTAAATTAAAGTTTGTTTTGCAAAAATAACGATTTTATTCGAGAAATAAGGTTTCCCGTCAAATGTACAGTTAGCCCAAAATGTTAAACTTTATTTCTAGAATAAAATCGTTATTTTTGAGAAACTAACGATAGTTTTACCAAAGTAACGTAAACTAACGATAAACTAACGATGTGATATGAAAAACCTTTGAAATTTATTTGTGAGTAGGGAAACGTGAAGTTGGCCTGACCATTTATTTGTTGAATAAAAATTTTATTTTTTTCGAAACTTTTTATTTTATTTTAATTTATTTTTATTCGAAACTATTTTATTTTATTTTTTGCTAACGATACTTTTAGCAAAATTAACGTAAACTAACGATAAACTAAAGATGTAGATAAGAAAAAGAAAAATTCGTTAGGTGGGCGGGACAACTTCACAGACGTCATATGCCCTTGTAGATTCTTGATTAGAGCAAACAGTTTACATTATCTTTCCAAACGTGTTGTTCGTTACAAAAATATATACAGATAGGTTCCCTTTTACGAAACAGACTAATATTAGATGTTCATCTGAAGAATGGTCCCTATTACTTGAGAAATATTCGCATTCACTATCATTTTCAGAATATGATATCGTTTCACTGTCATATGTAATGTAACGTGCATTCTCTTTATCATTTTAGAACACATTCCTTTTTTAAATCGTCTTACCGTGCTTACGTACTTAATGAATGTTGCATGATATATGCACAAATAGTAGTGCTAAGCCTGTAAACCTGCACGAAAAAGTATTGTATTTTAACGACATTCAATATTCAGTTTTTTCTTCTTCCCGTTCAGTTAAGAAAGCGTTTCTAGATTATAAAATGTAATTGAGACTCACGAAAAAGAGGGAGCATGGGTTACTAGGAGGTTAACAGTGAAACATTTTCCCGAATTTACCTGCCATAACAATGTACATTCTAGCCAAATTAAATTTCAGTTGAGGTTAAAAGAAGAAAATACAAAAAGAGTCAAACATATTGAAATATGTATTTATTAAGAGAAAAAGAGAAGATGAAAGTACTGGCAAATTTGACTAACACGTCGTACTAGAAACGTTAGATAAATGCCATTGACTCATAATACATATAATTCGTTAATTGTTCCATAATGTGGATCTATATATTTTTTTTTCAGCAACAGAAGTAACATTTAAAGATTGTAATTGCTATCAGACTTGTACTGCAGAAATGTATTATGTTTCAATTCTGTTCCATTTGAAGTAAGTATCTTCATCCACATTGAATGTTTTTGTAATTATATTATGACATTTTAGAAAATAAAAATCACATTTAAACAAAGTTTTGAGTATTTGAAAACTTACAATATACTCCTAGAATTTACTAATGCGCGAGTAAAACTTGTAAGTCAGTCAAATATTCTAATTGGCAACAACGCATTCTGGGAAGTAGGAGGGAAGGAATAAAAAAGAAACAAGACACAGCTCATAGTTTGCTTTTGAAATTCAGGTTCCTCTATTGTAAGTTGATATAATGATAGTTTTAGTACAAAACAGTACCTTAGCATTAATGCAGAAAATGTTCGTAAGTCAAACACACACATTTCTGTTAGGAAAAAAAGAAGAAGACAGAAAGAAAAGTTGTTATGGAGTTTTATCTCTGTCAACACAACTGAAGGACCGTTGTCTAGTTGTTGCGACATGCAAAACTATTGAACCTGGTGGGAATTCCACTCATGCTTTTATTTTTATTTTTTATTTTATTTATTTATTTTTTTTGAGTTTGCAGTTATTTTTCTCGTACGCTTTTATAGTTTAGAAGTATTACACGTAGGTAATAGACAACTTTCTAATTTATCCAAAAATATGAAGAAGTACGGGCGTAAAATCTTCTGTATGCATCCCAATCTCTGATTTCTCCTTAATGCAAATCACTTTTTACATCGATCCAAATGATTTTCCTAAACCTTTAATAAATCAGGATTTCTAGTGTCCAGAAAATTATTATCAGACCTAATACCTCCTTTGTCACTATCTGAACGCAGTTATTATTATTATTATTATTATTATTATTATTATTATTATTATTATTATTATTATTATTATTATTATTGTGTGCGTCTTATGCGTGGGAGACCCAGGTTCTATTCCACGCGGTAGCTCATTTGCCTCAGAGCCAACATTACAACATTACAGCTGCTGGTACACTTCTCATATAGCCTCGCTGCTGAAAGGGACATAAACCTCAAAACCCAATTAAATTATTATTTTATTATACACCTCTTTTTTGTGGGAGACCCTGGTTCAATTGCGGCGGGAACTCGTGTGGTTCGGGTTCTACAATAAGGTGTAGGTTCACGTCTCATATAGCCTCGCTGCTGAATGGGGTACTAATCTCAAAATCAAATTATTGTAATGTGTCACTGGTGAGGGTCACCAGGTCCGATTACCGCCTGTAGCTTATGTGCTTCAGGGCTACGTTAAGGTATGGGTTCATTTCTGATGTTGCTTTCCTGCTGAGATGGGCACTGAAAATTAAACATATTATTATTATTATTATTATTATTATTATTATTATTATTACTGTTATTATTATTATTATATTAAGTAGGGAATAGAAAAAGTTTTGAGGGTACAAAATTTGATGAGGAAACATTTCATTTCGTCCAAGTTTGTTGCTACACCTACGGTTTATGTTTAATTGGTGTATCAGAAGTATTTCAGATAGGTTGTCGCGATGATCTCACAAGTTTACGCTGAAAAGTCTTAATAGCTCACAGTAGTATGCCCTTAGCTTCATAAAACATTGGTCATCATCTTAGCCCGAACAATCTCACATGAATTTTTTGCGAGTAGAGAAGAGATGTGTTCTCTACTTCATTCAAATTGGTTTGTCGCAGGTTTAATATACGCCATTATTGAATTACTTGTATCCATTTTATAAAGATAAAATATTTGCTTCCACGTTTTTTTACAGAAAAGTTTCCCAGAGAAGAAATCAAAATAGCAATATTAACATTCTCGGATACTCGATTTAATTACTGATTTCACTTGATCACCCACACCAACAGTCCACCCGTGGAAAATTCAATCCAATCAATAGATCGTCAAAATGGAAATATGGATGAGTTAACCAAGCAATTGAAGAAGGTACTTCCAGGGATAATCCATTGCAATGATTTTAACACCATTTAGGCATTGGATTGCACTATATCTATATATCGAGAATCATTGCCACAATACGATTTTACTTCCATAACTTAACAAACTTTGTGGTTCGCTATATCTATAGTCTTATCAGACCCAATAGGAGAAGTGTTCGCCTTTCCAATTTCACACTTGTATCCCCGTGCATACTCCAGCGCGCTTCCACCTTTCAGCCAAGTTCGGCATTCCACCACCTCTTACAAGTAGCTCTCTAAGTAGTATTAAAATTTTATAGCGCGCTAGCCTTCTGATAAGTCAAAATATGCAAACAATTCATTTATACGCAGAAGGTTAAGTAAATCCCTCTACGCATAAATGCTCTTTCTTCTCTCTTTTTTTATATTATTATTATTTTTTAAAGAGAAATCATTACAACATTCAGGTTTCGGAACCTGTCTGGGCAAGAGTGTTTTACCACATACTGGTGATCAGAACTATATACTGATTAAAAGTGCTTAGCAAAAGCTTCGCATTTGAATTTATTCTCAACATTTTTCTTCTTTATATCCAAGCATTGAATAATTTATGTCTGAAGATTTTTTGCTATTAATGTAGTTGCAAAATTTCCTAGGTTCCCTTACGATTTGCTCTTTTAATACTATTTTCTACATGTGTCCTTAGTGTAAAAAATGCAGGTAATCTAAGTAAAGTCTTGGTATTTTAAATGTCTTCCTATAACGTTCTTTATTCTTTAAGTTTTTTTATTATTTCATAAGTAAACCAGGTTGGATATGAACTTTTCATCTTTATATTTTAGGTGTGCATTCATTTAAAACTCCATATAACTCAGGATAGAAAAACTCGACACAATTATTAATATCCTTAATCTCGTACAAGGAATCCCATTTCTTACATCTCAATTACTGACATAGATATTTTTATAAAAAGGCCTTGTGTCCATCTTAAACATAAATTAAACATAACTTTCGTACAAGGCTGTCTGTATTCTTTATTATAAATTAACGAGAAATGTAACAGTTTCGGAAGTATATCACTTCCTTCTTCAGACTACTATTTCAATACTTACGTAGTTAATTAGTAATGAATATTCAGATAGAAAATTTAATATTTAATATTAGGTAGAAAATTTCTATATTTAGATCGTTAATTAACACAGGCCTACAGAAAAAAAAAATTTCTTGGTGCCTAAAAGTTTAGAGCTGATTTTAACTATGTGTGGGGCGCTGAATCCAATAATGTAAGCAATTTTTTTCTATCAGCTCTACTTTGGTAGATACAGGCTACTGTACCAGTAGTGTTATTTACGTTACAATGTATGTGGAAGAAATATTACAATCCAAAATAAATATGTAAATTATAAATGATATAACCACTATTTCTGCATGCTTCTTGCAATAGTATACAAAATAAGCAAAAGAAATACAAATATTCTCGTAATAACAAGTATGAATATGATCTTATAAACTCTGCAACTCAAATAAATCCTACTGTGCTCTATAGAGATTTCTATTTGGAAGAACGGCGCTCTTTTCTCATTAGTGCTGCTATCTGTCGGTACTAAACGGAAACTAGTCATATAGTAGTTCCAGGAACGTCCACTAGATTGCATTGGTATTCTACTTGGCTAGTGGATCGTAGTTGTTGTCTTGCAGGTGGAGTGACATGTTGGAACATGTGAGTTTTGTTCTGAAATCATAACTTGTATCGCGTATACTAAGGCTTTATATTTAACATCCGTGTTAGTGGCCTGAACATAAAATGAGTTCAAGTCGAAGAAGTTGTGTTAACCATCCTGATGTGTTTTGCTACATATGTGGTGAGTACACATTTAAAGACAATAGAAAACATATCAGTGACTTTGTAAAAAAAGCATATCATGCATATTTTGGTGTACGCCTAGGGGACCAAGATAAAACGTGGGCTCCACATATTGTGTGTAAAATGTGTACTGAACACTTGCGACAGTGGACAACTGGAAAAAGAAAAAGTCTTAAGTTTGGTGTTCCAATGGTTTGGAGGGAACCCACAAACCATGTTGATGACTGTTATTTCTGCCTGGTAAATGTTACGGGTATGAATAGAAATAACCGGAACAAGTGGACATATCCTGATCTGCCTTCAGCAAGACGTCCAGTTGTTCATTCCGATAAAAACCAATCCCAACGTTTCACCACTTGCCAGAGCTTTGTGAGACTGAAAACGAACGTAGTGAACATTCTTGTGACATGGATGATGGAAGTGACAGTGATTATGAGGGAATGTCAACAATTCCTCAACAGTTTAATCAAGATGAGCTAAATGATCTAGTTAGGGACCTTAATCTTTCAAAAGAATCGTCTGAATTACTTGCTTCCAGATTGAAGGAGAAAAACGTACTAGAAAAAGGAACTAAAATCACATTCTACCGAACAAGGGAAAAGGAGTTTTTACCATTTTTCACTGAAGACACAAATCTCGTATTCTGTCACGATGTTAGAGGTCTCCTAGAACACATGGGTCTTCCAGAATACAATCCAGATGATTGGCGCCTGTTTATTGATAGCTCCAAGCGAAGTTTAAAATGCGTCTTTCTACACAATGGCAATAAATATGGCTCAATTCCAATCGCTCATTCAACACGACTGAAAGAAGAATATGAAGCAATTGCTTTGGTTATGGAAAAAAATTAAATATCAGGACCATCAGTGGGTGATTTGTGTGGATTTAAAGATGGTGAACTTTCTTCTTGGACAGCAAAGTGGCTACACAAAATATCCTTGTTTTCTATGTCTGTGGGATAGCAGAGACAAAGCAAACCATTGTTCAAAAAAAGAGTGGCCGCAGAGAGACGACATGGTTGTTGGTAAGAAAAATATTATTAACATGCCTATTGTTGAGTGTGACAAAATCATTTTGCCACCTCTACATCTCAAGCTCGGTTTGATGAAGCAGTTTGTAAAGGCGCTAAATAAGGACGGGCCGTGCTTTGCTTACATGGGAAACAAGCTACCTCAGATCAGCACAGAAAAATTAAAAGCTGGAATATTTGATGGTCCCCAAATAAGACAACTCATGAAAGATCAGGCTTTCGTGGAGTCCATGAATGAGACTGAACGTAGAGCTTGGACCTCATTTGTAGAAGTTATCAAGAATTTCCTTGGCAATAATAAAGCTGATAACTATGTTGAGCTAGTGAACCAGATGCTTAATGTATTCCAAAAACTTGGATGTAATATGAGTATCAAAATTCATTACCTGCACAGCCATTTGGACCGTTTCCCAGACAACGTAGGCAGTCTGAGTGAAGAACAAGGTGAAAGATTTCACCAAGATATTAAAACAATGGAGGACCGCTACCAAGGAAGATGGGATGCCCATATGATGGCAGATTACTGCTGGAACCTAAAAAGAGACTGTGCAAAGAAACATTCAAGGATGTCACGAAAACGAAGCTTCCGAAGTGTTGAATAGATCGTTTTGAACAAATTATTTGATTTTTTATTCATAAAAACTATTATAAAATGTAGTTACAGAGTTATTATGTACTTGATGTTTGTGTTTATATGGTTTTCATTATTTTCAAAGTGTTCCAAATAACAGATTTAAATGTCATAGTTTTCTTTTCACTTACAGTAAAACAGCACCTATGCAATTTTCAACGTTGTAGCAGGTCAGTCTTGCAATTCCTATATCTCAAAAACTAAAGCTGTTAGGGGAAAACTAACGCCATATTTGGATTCAGCGTCCCAATTCTACTTCAAATCAGCTAAGAAACACCCGGCACCAAAACCACTGTATGCCAGTGTAATATTTAATTTAGTTAATATATATTAAAAGAAATATAAAGATTAGGTAACAATGTATGATTTCAGTTAAGAGTTTAAAATTGTCACAACAATGGGCATATATTTTGAATTTTAATGAAAAAGATGATTCTAGATTGGTAGAGATAACAAATTATGTTATGTTATCTATGATTTCAGTTGAAATAGTAGTCTGAAGAAGGAAGTGATATACTTCCGAAACTGTCACATTTCTCGTTAATTTATAATAAAGAATACATACAGCCTTGTAAGAAAGTTATGTTTAATTTATGCACAATAACTGATAAAGTTTCAAAAAATCACACTTACAAAAGTTGTATACTACGTCTTTTATTTCATTTCGTGTCTTACAATTTCCATAAAACGGAATACTAATATTCAAACATGGGTGATGACGATCTGGTTGAACAAAATGAACATCAGATTCAAAAACTTCAACTTGTAATACATGAGTATATACAACATCAAAAATTCTATTGTTTAATTTTTTGCTTTATTGATTTTTAATAAATTTAAAAAACACTTTATGTTAGACATTGCTCTCCAAATTAGGCAAATTTGAAAAATAGTTACCATCCAAATAATCTGTTAAAAGCGCCAAAATCAAATCTTCTATAATAAAAACATTTTGAGATAATGTTAGGTCTATAAATCTTTCAATATTTCGAAAAAAAATATAGTTCTTCTGAAAAATGTGGCGGGAAATACACTACACAAACATAAATACATGTTAAATCTGAAAATCGAATTTTTCCCACAAATTCTCATTACCTGGCAAGCCAGATTTTGTTATTCTTTCAGAGATATAATTATTGTGAACCGCAAAGTGAACTCGACCTCCATCTTTCATATTTCTACTCTCAAAATTGCGATCTTTTCTATAGACCAAATATTTAACGTCAAACAACTCATTATTAAATATTTCATGTTTTAGCCATGATCCAGTAATGGCAACACAATCAAAATTAAACATGGTAGAGCTTAGGTAAAATTCGTTATTTTTTTAACCCATTAACATTTTTAACACACGTTATTTTTTAAGTTTACTACTGACATCTTAAATTATAGCCTACACTCTTCAAGATTGCACTGGTGTACAATTTGGTAATTGTGGTACGTCTTCTTGAGTTTTAATAATCATAACCAGGCTATTTTCGTTTTTTCTAATTAAAATTTGTCCATTGCCACTTATCCAAGAGTATTTATGCTGTGTATTTCTTGCAGCTGTTCTATCTTTCCAAATAAACGCTTAGTTTTAGGAGTTAAATTTACATTCACAAATATTCTATTCTCATTATTTCCACATATTATATTATTACTAATTAAACCGTATTTTTTCTAGTCAACCACCTATCTCTCACTGTGCGAGTTGTAAATTGTACAAATATTACTTTTGGTTTCATTTTATCGTTTGATAATCGTTGAACAACTTAAATATCTTGTTCACCGCTGATAGCGTTGTTCTTGAAAGTTCGTGTTCACTCTTTAAAGCTACTTCTTCATTTTTGTATCTATAAGATTAATCATGTAAATGGTTGTAATAGGCAGCCTACAGCACGAGGAAACGAAGAAAATTTATTTTGTTTTATTTCAAGATATTTATCGGTAAATCTAATGCTCTCTGACAGGTCCTTTTCAGGACTATCAGGAAATGAAAACCTAACTAATGAACTTCAATATTTATTTCAATTTCGTCGTTCATAATAGACAGTCAATGAAAATGTTCATCCTATTCTCAGTAAAAAGAAATACTATCACAAGTTCTTTTATTAAAACCATATTCACAAACATTGTGTGAAATGTATTAATATTCCACCATATCTAGCAGAAAGTAGAAATCCCTGTGTATTAACAACACATTGTTTCACTCTCACAAGTGCCATACAAACTGAGAAAATGATATATCTCATAATTACTTCGAACCTCGATAGTTTTCAGACACTGATTGTTCTAATTTTCTCTATAGAGTTGTATCATACACAAAAGTCATTCTAAATATTTGCATCAATTATTAGGAGAATTAAGCTGTCCAAGTTTCGAGACGTGCCATCGAATAGTTTCCGAGATATATCAATATTCGTTTCTTTCCAACATAACTACCCGGGGCAACCGAGCTATAGAGAGTACAAGTTTTTATCATGTAGCCCTAGCTGTTGTGCAACTACATTTGAAAAATAGCTTTCCGATCACTGCTCTACTCAAATAATGTTTGCAAATGGCGAATATACAATATATTTGCTGTGCGTCTCTGGTCTCCTTTCCACGAGCTTGCTTCCCTCGATTTCAACAAATGGTAAAAGGAAATATGTAACCTTTTACAGAATTTGGAGTACTAGGAACATAATCAAAGGAGGAGAAAGAAAAACATGGCCTTACTCACCTAAATCGATAAAAACTACTGAAAACTTCTTAAATCCATTAATTATTAAAGACTGTTTTCCAAAAAAATTGTTTAGTTGGAAATTGTGATATCAACCGGCTCGGCTCGATCCCTGATCTCCGGCTTAGCTGAAGTTTTCGTTCAGCTTAACCGAGCCAACAGCTCAATTGGAATGAGCCATTGACTCAGTTCGAATCAGCTCTGATAAGCCCATGGGTCTAGCCTGCGAGATTGGAATGAACCTTCGGCTCTGTTTAACTTAGCTAAGGTAAAACATTGGCTCGGGTCAGCTCTGACGGGACGAGATCGGACCTGTTCGGAACAACTGAGCCGGTTCGGTTGGGTAGCTTTGGCTCGACTCACTTCTTGGAAGTGACTCAGCCGTGAGCTAGCCACCCGAACACTATTATTTTGAACATGAGACAAAACAGATTTGAAATCAGTAGGGAACACACCTCATCTCCATTCGCAAAATACTAATGCAAGACTGTTCGTAGTAAGGTGATGGCGAAAGTTTCACGAAACCGAAGGCATTCTTGTGAGATAGACTCTAGCAAATGGTGACTCTGGCTCAGAGCTATTAAGACGGTTAAATGAAAAAATATGAGATCGTCGTGAGCAGCTATCTAAAATGGTTCTTATATACCAAGACAACATAAAGACCATATTTGTAACAACAAAGTGGGAAGAAATAATGTTTCCTCACCAAATTTAGTACCATCAAACTTCATTTCTGTTCCCTATAAATTAATAATAATAATAATAATAATAATAATAATAATAATAATAATAATAATAATAATAATAATAATATGAGCTGCGTTCTGTTAGTCATAAAGGAGGTATTAGAGCTGATAGTGTTCTCCTTTACACTAGATCTCCGGTTTTATTATCAGGCTTACGAATATCTTTCGGATCGATGCAAGAAGTGATTTGTACTAAGAAAGGATCATATTGGAATATTTAGGAAAGGTTTAACACCAGTACACCTTCTTATTTAAGGTAAGCTAGAGAGTTGCCCATCACATCCGTGTAATACATATACTATACTGTAGAAGTGTACGTTAAAACTAACTGAAAATTGCAAGATGAAAATAATTAAAAGCATCAAGTTGCATTCCATCCAGGTTCAAAAGTACTAAATCCGCAAAGAAAGTAAGAACTGCACACGCATGACTATCGGAACCACTACGAGGTTTATTCCGATTTATGGGGGGATAACGAAATTATTAACAACTCTCCTTTTTCAACGAATTTTATTGTCGAAATCTGTGCGTACTTGCCTTCAACAAGTTTTTTCTGTATTTACCATATACTATAATGTTCAACTTGTATCATTCATTACTTTACAATAGATATGTGAGTATTGCAAACAGCAACTGTGAGCTGAGTTTGTAAGACTCGTTATTTTTATCCCTGTGACTTCTCCTACAACTTCTATGAATGCATTGTTCACAAACCTACAATTTTAAGGGCCTTGAAAAATTCCGGCGTGTAATTACATTTTGAGAAGTGTATATTTATTAATTTTGTCACTATAACATTTTCGTTGTATGTGCCAGATAGCTGTGTCAAAAGAATAAGATTTGGCGACAAATAGTCACGATCCCAAAGATATTGCAGAAGCAACGTTTAATTATGATGACTTAAAGCAGACAAAGAACGTCGGAACATTTAGTATGTAGGCGTATTAGAAATGTAAATGTTGAATATTAAACACTAGCAGGTTAAGATTGAAATATATAGGCAAAATACCAGGGTAGCGAAAAAAATCTTTATAAGTTTTGTTTAAAAACTTGTTATTTATTTTTAAATCTTACAGACATATAAAATACAATACTTCAAATTATTTTCGCAGCTTCCATATGTGCATTAACTAACAGTTGTGCTACAAAAGCCGAACACAGGATACACTTTATTACGGAATGACTATTGAACACATAATGACGTTTGCATGCTGTTATGAACATTTCTCGTTATGTAATGCTGTTCTTCATATAAACATTTTTAATCATAATATTGTGTCGAAATACAAACTAGGTACCAAAACAGACTAGGCTCAAATTTATGCCAAGAACTCACTCATGAATCTATATTTTAGATAGGAAAACTGTGTTTTCTCATTCTCCAAAGTTCACCCTGTTTCAAAAGGAATATAGTAATTCGAATGCATATATTTATTAAACTTTAAGACATAGGATTATGAAATTTTACCCACATATTTACGAACCTCTGAAGTTCATATTACACTTCAAACTTCAAATTACAGATTTTCAATATGTCCTCCATTAGAGACACGAACAAAATCACATCGATACTCAAATTTCTCCCATACTCGGACAAGCATGACCTGCGTCACTGATGTTATGGCAGTACCCATCCGGTTCTTGAACTCTTCCAGGTTATGTGGGAGTGGTGATACATGAACGTTGTCTTTAACGAAATCCCGCAGGAAGAAGCCACAGTGTGGCAAATCCAGTGAAAGTGGAGGCTCCTTGACGACCAATCCAACGGTTCGGTGGAGTCTCATTCAGAAATTCACGCACTTGGCGACCATAGTGAGGGGGTGCCGCCTCCGAAACAACCACTTTTGTAACAAAGCGAGATACAGTTGACTGTTAACCGCGTTGCCATTAAAGAAGAATGGGCTGTAAACAAATCATCGGGATATCGCACAAAAAACATTTACCTTGGGCGAATATCTTACCTGTTCAATGACTGCATGTGGGTTCTGAGGCCCCAAATTGAAACATTTTGTTTGTTTATTAGTATGGCTTAAAGTTTAATAAATATATGCATTCGAAATACGTATATCCTAAAGAAATAATAAACACTTCTGACCAGAGTATATACACTTGTATATTAAAAACTAAATTACAGTGTAAGAGGTTTGACAACTTAACGTTGTCTTCATCAGACATAAACTGGAAGAGATATCTTAGAGCATAGATATTTATACTAAAAGTGAAAGTATTCAAATTCCTTGTTTGTATCTGAAGCCACCTGCATCGTACTTCCCCGGGCGTCATCTGTCGGCCACCTCCCCCTGACTTAATTACCCTCCCAATCCTTGATTATCTTTTCCAAACATCTGTAACACACATGTTGTTTATACTTAACCAATTGCCTTAAAACTTTCTCTTAATCTTCCTTTGATGTCTATTACATATAAATAACAGACTATACTACATACAACTGAGTATAAATACAGCAATAGAAAAATATATATAGACATAACAAACAAACTATAAAATATAACAATACATGGAACTTTATAAAACTATATATAATAATAATTATATGAATATAAATTACATATAAATATGTTCAATCTTGTTCTTTTACTTCAATTTGTTCCAATAATTTATCCCATAGATCATGTATTAACATTCCACTTGTCCAGTTCATTAATTTGTCACTTTTCTGCTTCTTTATCCTATATGCTTCCTTCCAATTTCTTATCATTGGTCTACTCTCCCTTTATAGCCCCTTACACCTTCCCAATCTATACTACGCCCCGTTTCTTTAACATGTTTATATAATTCATTTTTTTCTCTTAAGTCTTGCATCATCCCTATGTTGTTTAATTCTCTCCTTAAGTGTTTTCCTTGTTTCCCCTATGTATATCGATTCACAATCCTTACACTTTATACACTACATCTTCATCTTTCTCACATATTCCCTTCGTTCTACTTTCCGCTTTCTTACCCATTTCCAAAATTTTTCTTCCTCCTTTTCTGTACGTCTTCACACCCCCTCCTCTAAGTAAGTTCCTTAGTAGTTCTGTCTTCTCCACGATGCTCTCTATTCCGCGCCATTTGTTCTCCTCCTCTTCCTTTCTCTCCTTTCTCCTTCCTTTCCTTCTTTTCTCTTCAATTTTGTTCGTCCCCATCTTTTCTTTGTTGTTCCCGCTCTGCTCCAGTAGGTTGTGGAACTTCTCTATGTCCTCATTTTTCTCCTCTTCAGTATCTATTTCTTCTATTCTCTCCATATTTCTTATGAAGTTACTTTGGGTGCTTTAATCCACATCACTCCTTTCGTGATAGTAAACTTCTGCCGCACATTCTTTTCTATACCATCTTGTTGTAAATCTTCACTTTTTGTCTCTATCGTCATGTCCAGAAAATTTATAATGTTGTTGTTCTCCAATTCCATTTCCAGTCTTATTCCTTTCTCTTCATCTTCAATCTTCTTTACGAATGTTGCCAGTTGTCTCTCTGTTCCTCTCCATATCCCCAAACAGTCAGCCACGTATCTGCAAGACAATATAAGGTTGTATCCGCCTTTTACTATCAATTTTTGCTCCCATCTGTTCATCACCAGTTCATACAACACTGGACTTAATATTGAACCTATACTCACGTCCTTCCTTAATCTTGACTAGTTTATTCCATATTGTACAAAAACTATTGTCTTATACTACTCTCAAGGATTTCACTACTTTTTCTTTCTTCTAGTTTCTTATTTCTTTCCCTTTTACCCCTTCTTCCATGACTTTCACTCTTTATACTATGAAACATTGCTTTAACGTCAATACTAAATATATTTTTCTCCTTCTTATTTACTATACGCTCTAACATTCTTTTCACTTCCTCAGTATTCTTTACTCGATGAGTCTCTTGACCTATTCGTATCTCTTCTGCTATTTTTCTTAACTCTTCATTTAATGGTTCTAGACAGTTTCATCTACATTCAAATACCGGCCTTAGTTTAACCTCTTCCTTGTGAATCTTCCGGAATCCTTCCATCTTGGAATCCTTCCTTCTTCTTTCAAACATTTTTAAACCCTTTTCATCTTGAGTTCTCAAACACTTCCTCGAATACCTAATCTTTAATCTTCTTCTCTCCTATGACTTCATACGTTTCATCACAAACTTCACCCAATTTTCTTTCATACCATTCTTTCTGCATCACTATCACTGCACCTCCTTCCTAAGCTCGTTCAATAAGCACGTCTTTTCTGTTCCTTAGTCTTTTAAGCCCTCCCTTTCTTCTTTCCTAAGGTTCCTCTTTCTGACGTAAGCATTCTATCTCACTATTGCCACTGCTCTTCTCATTATTCTCTCTCTCATTCTTTGTCTTTCACATCCATGATATATTTTTTATTCAAAACACTACTTCTTTGATATGCACTTTCTCGTCTTTTACTTTAAATTTGTATCTCAGTTTTAGGAACTTTCTTTCTTCCTCTGTTAGATCCACATTTCCTATAACCAGCACTCTGTTTTCTTCCCCCACTGTCTTACCCACTTTCTCCCACCCTAGTCATTCTCTTTCCTCCTTTAACTTAGTCTCTTCTTTTCCCTAAAACTATTTTCCCATTCTTCCAACTTCTATACTACCCTTTCTCTTAAAAACACCGATAGTCTATCCACTATCTCGGATCACATTCTCTTGGTCACAATATTAGTTTCAAACCCACAGTTTTCTAGTCACTTAAGTAAATGTTATCACTACCAATTCTCCTTAACTTAAACTAGACTCCCATTCGCACATAAGGTTGCTACGCAGGGAGGTAAGAATATCTAAATTCACTTATATTAGTGTGAGTTTTAAGTTTTTAGCGTTGCTAAGTTAACTTCCAGCATTCATAGTATCATTTAAGGCAAAATACAACATCATTAATGGGAGTACCACCTTTACCCTTCTATTAGAAATGAGGTAGGCTGAGACAAAATTTATAAGAATGCCAATACCGGTGTCGAAATCATACTTTCTGGTACAAGATAGATAAAGAGTAGGACGCCAGGCACTACGCACGTTAAGTTTCAATTAGCACAATGAGAGTGTGTGAAACTGAGACATATAAAATAGTTAAAAATAACAAATAATGTCGAATTTTAGCTTGGGTGCTCCGCAATTTCATTTACAGTAGTTCTAATGTTCAACTTCCAGTAGGTTAGGACAAACTAGCAAATCTTCTAAGGAGAATCTAATGTATGAATACATAGAATTAAGCAAAACGGGTGATGTTTGTGCAGTGTTAATAGTTTCGGTATGACTAAGATAAATATCATAACTTTTGACGAAATTTAGGCAAAATTCAACCCATTAGTTGCGTTAGTCAAATTAGTGATATGAAGAAGATAAAGGAAAACGACTGACATTAGTATCGAATCCATAGATGTCGCAGCCCATAAGTTGATTTTCGGCATTTTCAATACCATTTAAGCATCTCCCCTTTTCTCCCGTTTGTACCATTGTTCGCTGTGAGTTTCCTGACATACAAATGGAGAAAAACGTTCCGATATTATTGTGGTGTGAAAAGGAGTGAAAAATAAAATTCCTCAAACGAAGGAGGTTACTATAATTTGGGTTCAGCACGGTACTATATTACATTACTTTTGCAATGATATTTAAAGCTACGTTTATGTAAGTACGAGCATATCAGCTGGTTGTTAAACGTATCCTCGTCGCCAAAACTGCCTTTACATCGCCGTGAAGAATATGTGACCTCGCAGTACTCTAAGGAAGTGATGGTTGCATAAGAAATTGCGATTAATTTTGAAGAGTTTTTTTTTTTTATTTTGACTAGGGTAGGTATAGGGAGTAAAGGAGAAAAACGTAGGTATAGGGAGTAAAGGCACATATTACAAGCATTAGTGCACTGTCACCTCTGAAAAGATTCGTATTCTCTGTTTATATATTTATTGCCTTATATTTAATTTAAAAACCACATCTTCTGTCACTGAAAGCGTAGATCATCTTACTATTTAAAATTGACACTGTAACTTATTTGTCCAAACATTAATCTCCAGAAACGATGTACCGACAAGAGATACAACATCTGTAAAATTGATGTAATTCACTAAGGATCTTTAGGTACTGACTAAGCTAATCACTGCTATTAGCACTTTTCACTCTTCAGGACTTTTCTACGACATGTTCGCAGGACACTTGTCTAAGTCCAAAATCTGTGCATGCACTATTTCATTCGCCTCGCTGTAAATACCTGGGAATAAAAACTGATTACGCTGAACGTGCATATATTACGCTGAACGTGAATAAAACTAGGCAATCATAAAATAGACAGAGTTAAAGAATTTAGATACCTAGGGGTAACAACCAATGAAAACCTGAACTATGGTAAACACATTCAAGAAACCGTTACGAGAGGAAATAAGGTGACAAATAAATTGATAACCCTAGGTAAAAATAAATATAAGTTGCCTAACAAAATATTAACATTGTATCACGAAACCCTGTTATGTGCTACAATGACTTACGGATCTAGCATATGGGTGCACAGACTACTTCAAGACAAGAGAATAAAAGAAAACTTTATCAGACCACAAAGAAACCTTCTGATGAGATTAAGTGGTTCATATTGCACCACCTCAACAATGCCCTGTATTTGTTACTTGATGTCACGCCTTTGAACTTAATAACAGTACAGAGAGCGGCAAATTATTGGATGAAAAGGAATAATAGAGAAGAGGTAAGGGCACTGTTGGGTGATGTTCTTGAAAGCGCCAAGAGATTGAAGAAAGAATCAAAAAATGTGGAATATTGAATGGACGCACTCTGCTAAGTCACAAAGACTTACAAATATTATACCAACGGTAGAAATCAGAGAACAAATAAAGTTTCTTGACCCAGCCCCAGGACTCATTCATTTTCTAACGGGACATGGTCCATATGTAACCTACCTACAAAAAATACAGGCCAAAGACAATTCAATTTGTGAATGTCGTGAAACGGGGACACCAGAGCATCATATATTGTGGTACCCCTTTCTCGAAGAGTTATTTAAGGAAACAGTGGACATAAGACAGAAGACAATAGCTGATATAATGAGAAGCGAGAAAGATTATAATGTCCTGAAGAAAATAACAGACCTTTACTCGAACATAAAAAAAGAACAATTCTGTAGAGAAAAACACATAAGAAAAACAAGAGCAGAATGAATGTGGAAGGACGAATGGAATCCAGTTTCTCCTCAGGACCGGAGACCTCAGACTGTCTCGTGGAACTCCGTATCTGCCGGGGAGGACGAGTGCGGTTGTGCTAGTGCGTCTCAAGGCATAGGGACTTGGAACGGAACTCCGGACGCACTAGAGTGTGTTTTTGGAACTGTCTTTCCTTCAGGTGGCGAGTCCATCTGTGTGTCCGTGTGCATGTTGGCTGTGACTATGTCTCCAAAAGAGACAAGTTTACTTCGTGAATGACTCAATAACGGTATATTAATAGAGATTGATCCCTATATCGGCACAGGTGGAAGGATACCTCGGACCAGGGTCTACACTAAGTACTCTGATTGGGTCCTGGACCTCAAACCTGTGATATTGGGAGGAAATCTATTGCAACCACGAGAACATTCAATAAACGAAGGCTCAAGGGACTATTAAGAGGAATGCGGTATGGATTGGTGAAGACTAGTGTGGCTTAGTGTGTTTTGGTGAATGCGGTTTGTGTGTCAACTTAATGTTCTTAGTGCTTTTAGTGTGTGAAACGGGCAAAATATACACGGAAAAACCAGTGTATAATTAGTGAAAGAATTAAATATGATCACAGGAGAGAAACTTGAAATAGCAGGTGAAAACCAAGCTCATACAGGGAAAACATGAAGATAGAAGAAGTCCATCAAAATAAATGAAATAATATAGTAAAAATAAACACTAAATAATCATTAAATTCAAAAATAAATTAGATAAAAAGAAATAGAGTAAATAAATAAACCATATTTTTTTAAAAAAAATTAAAACATAATAATCATAGTTAATAAATATGGACTCAACCAAGCTAAGTAAAAAAAAGTTTAAATAACTCCAATAATAATAATAATAATAATAAGAATGGTAATAATAATAATAATAATAATAATAATAATAATAATAATAATAATAATAATAATAATAATAATACGTATAGACATAAATATATCAAAAATAGAAGTAGCTAAACAGTTGGAAGTAACTAAAATACTAACAAAAGCAGAATTAAACAAATAAAAATACCAAACAGAGGTAGGAAATGACAACGCAGATCAGAAAGATTTTAGATAATTTTGATTTGATTAGCAAACAATTTAGTATCAGAACATGTTAATATCAAGATCAATGGTCAAATACCCTGGAAATCGTATTAGTAGATAGTTGAGTATTGCATAGTTTAATATTAGAATATGTTAGGGTCAAGCTCAACGGTTATAGTATTTTGGTAATTGCAACAGTCAGTAGTTGAGTTCTGCATAGTTTATTCTTTGTTCATTTTTTGTTTTGTTTTGTTTCGTTTCTTGTCTCTTGTTTCTTGTTTGTGGTTTCCTTTCCCTCCCTTCATCCAAATCCCATTTCACCTATTCCAAAATGCAAAACGAAACAAATTAAACCAATAAAAGGCAATGATGATACCCCGTGCCGGTTTTAATTTTTAGATACCGGTTCTGAAAGACGGACCTGAACCTAAAAAAAATAATATTCCGCTGTTGTAAAGCAAGGACCGTAATAAATGTAAAAAAAAGATTCCCATTATTATATAATACACAGAAGTATTTATTCCGTGTACATAACAATATAATACAGTAACTAAGAAATCTCATAATTACTAACGCCCGCAAAGATTTTTCCAACGGGCGGAGGGGGCATAAGACCGATAAAGAGAATTTTGTTTTATTCTTTATATATATTAACATGAAAATTATAACATTTATCATTGATAGCGGATATCGTCCTTCGCCGCTGTAGCCTCTTAGTCAGAACTTCATCTCCAGACATGATGTCGTAACAATAGAAAGAAACAGATATGAAAAGGGCCTAACTAATTTTAGAGCTCCATGCATCCATCGATCATTGATTTACTCATACTCCCCGAAAACCCTGCCCCAGGTATCTCAGATTTTGCGTTATATATATCGTTCCACGTCAGAAGGGCTACACACAAGGCCGAAGACAGAGAGGCCCGAGTCAAAACGACCACGGTCAAAAAAGCCCTGCGTTAAGAGGATCCGGACTAAAAGAAAACCGAGGAAAAACAGTCACACGTCAAAAATGGCCCGGCTCAAAAGGTCTCCGCACCAAAGGGCCCGAGTCAAAAGAGCAGAATCGAAATTACCCATATAAAAAGAGCCCGTTGGAAAAGGGTCCCACGACAAAAAGGGACCCGAGTCAAAAGGCTCTGCGCCAAACGAGCCCGTGTCAATATGGAGGCTCTGCTACAAGAATGCCCGAGTCAAAAGTCTCTGCGTCAAACGGCATGGGGAAAAAGGGGCCCGCTACAAATGTCCCGAGTCTATGAACCCTGTGCTAAAAGGGCACGAGTCAAAAGGGACCGAATCAAAACGATTCTCATAACAGAGCTCGGGTCAAAAGGGGTCCATGACAAAATGACGCAAGTAAAAAGGCCCTGTCTCAAACGGGCCCAGTTGAGAAACGAGCGCACTACAAAAAGCCAGAGTCAAAAAACGCCGTGTGAAAAGGCCCAGGTGAAAAGGGACACAATACAAAAGGGCCCGAGTTTAATACCCTGTGTCAAAAGAGACCGAATCAAAACGCCATTCATAAAAAGTGCCCGGGTCAAATGGGTCCAACGACAAAGTGCGCCAAGTCAAAAGGGCCTTCTTCCAACGTGCTCCAGGTGCAAAACGGACCCGCAAAAATAGGGTCCAAGTCGAAAGGGACCGAATGAAAACGCCTCTCAGAGAAGGAGCTCGGGACAAAAGGGTTCCATGACAAAATTATTCAAGTAAAAAGGCCCTTCATCAAACGAGCCCGAGTGAAAAAGGGGCCTGCTAGAAGAAGCGTCCTAGTCAAATAGGGCCGTGTCAAAGTCACAGGTGAAAAAGGGGCAAGCTACAAAAGGGAACGAGTCAATACGCTGTGTAAAAACGGATCGAATCAAAACGTTTTTTATCAAAAGATCCCGGGAGAAAAGGGCCCAGTTCAAAAGTCTCCGCAACAAAAGGGTGCGAGTCTATAGTCCAGAATGGAATCGCCCCTCGTTGAAAGAGGCCGCTTCGAAAAGGGCCGAATCAAAATGTTCCTCATAAAAAGAGCCTGTGTCAAAAAGTCACACGACAAAATAATCCATGTGAAAACGGCCTTCCTCAAACAGGCCCGGTTGAAAAATTGTATCGCTTCATGAGTGCTCGAGCCAAACGGCCACGTGTCAGAAGGGCCCGAGTAAGAAAGGGGTCTCGGTAAAAAATAGCCCGAGTGTGTCAGAAGGGAATTTGCCCGAGCCGCAAGGGACTGCATTTAAACGCCCCTCATAACAAGTGCCCGGGCAAACGGGTCCCACGACAAAACGACCCAAGTAAAAAGGACCTGGGTCAAACAGGCGTGGGTTAAAAATGGGCCAGCTACAAAAGGAATCGAGTTAAACGGCCCCGCGCCAAGAGGGCCGAAGTCAAGATTTCTCCGCAAGAAAAGTTCCATTCAAAAGGCACGAATAAAAATGCCGCCTACCAAAAGGGCCCGGGTCAGGAGGTCTCCGCAACAAAAGGGCCCGAGAATAATTTGATATATCCAAGATTTGGAATTTGGATGGCGATAATAAACATAATTTTTATCTCTATCAGCATTTTTCCGTTACGTTGCTATACTCAAAATTTTTGCGGACTGTTAAGGAATGACAACCAAGATCAGTTGAGGGAAATTAGAATTGTAAAACTAACATTTTACGAATGTAATCCACGAG
Source organism: Thermobia domestica (assembly GCF_964235325.1). Lineage (NCBI taxonomy): Eukaryota > Metazoa > Arthropoda > Insecta > Zygentoma > Lepismatidae > Thermobia > Thermobia domestica. Next base: position 287,407,640 of record NC_137456.1, on the reverse strand, counting down.
AACTGCGCAAAATGTATGATCGAATTTCATTTACGGTGCAAAACATTAATGGTATCAAAAGAAAAGTGAAAGAAAACAAAACAAAAGCAATCAACCACTTTTTCATTGTTATGCAAATCATTAGTAATAATAATAATATCCAAGGTCAAAATAGCCCACGCCTTCAAACTAGTATACCCAACTGCTCGAAACTATTAATTCTATATTAACATAAGTCGTCTTTCGAACTCTCTCCCACTCTCCCAATGTGTGCAAGGTGTCTTCTCACTCCTTACCCATAAGCAAGAAAACAAGCAATATTTTCGCAAACACAACTAGGCTCACAAAGAGATCGACTCACAACGCACACAGCTGGCTGTATAGCTGCAAGAGACCCATGGGTAATTATAGTGGCTCTTTTGTTAGAAAGCGTTCAGTCAGACGTACCTATCAAGGTCAGATCCCGTAGTTGAACATATCGTTGACCGTTAGAATACAACAGCAGCATACGACTAGACTCTTCTGTTTATTTATCACGTATGATATAGTTCACGTATTGCATAGATTTAAATGACGTGCTGTGTGAAGTACATATTCCTGAAAAGATATGTGTACTTGAAAGTCAAAAAGATGTAGCTATTTTTGTTTTTCCCTTTTCTATTGGTCAGTGGAAGTCTGAATGTTTGTTTCAACATCTTTCATGTAGTTTGTTTAGGATCCACGTCGTCTTTTTAGTTGAGCTTTTGGTTATGAGTACTACCGCGACAGTTGTGGTTCTTATGGTATTGGCGTATTTCGCCCCGAGAAATTAACGAAATAATAAATAATGAATACTAAGATGATTTTGAAACGGACAATGGATGTAGGAACATTCTAGCAGCAATTTATGTGACACACATACATTTTTTCATAGCCTCGCTGTTGTACAGGGAGTTAAACCAGTGGCGAAGCATGCTGTAAAAAAGGTGTAGACGCTATATATACAGGGTGGCTCATTTTAATTTTTCCACAAAATATCTCGTAAACGGTTGAGCATAAATAAACTGAACAAAAACTCAAAACGGACATACGGTTGGGCAAATCAAACGGCGATGTCACGGTGCCCTCAGGGTCGCTCTTAAAGGGGTCCGGGACCAACATAAAAATTTAAAATGGAAACAAGGGTTGAGCGACACTTCATTCGATAAAACTTTAAAAACTAAAAAGCGATGTGGCAAAAGATTTTTCATATCCGTCACCATATTCAAATTACCCTCAAAATATATTACCTGTATCATATAAATGTCCAGGTGAGGTGAGGTGATTTTAGTTTAGCGTCCCGTTCAGCAGCGAGGCTATATGAGACGTGGACCTACTGATTAAAGTGGGATCCGAACCACATGAACTCCCGCCGGGAATTGAACCCGGGTCTCCCACGCCAAAGGCGCGTACGCTAACCGCTTAGCTACGAGGAAGCTCATATGTAAATGTCCAGTAGCACTAATATGAAAACGGTTGAAGATAAAATGAACAAAAAAAAACTCAAATAGGAAAGTCATGGACCAAATCGAATAATGTCGCAGTGCCCCCACGGCCGCCTTTCGTCTTGACGCAGGCCCAACTTAGAAACTATATATGAAAATATGGGTCACGTGATACTTTATTGGATAGATATTCATACACTAAACAGCGTTGTGGCAAAATTGTTTTCATATGGGTCATTGTTCTCAAAATGTCCGCCAAGACATCTTGTCTGTATTAGATTAAACGTCAAGTACCACTAATATGAAAACGGTGAAAGGTTGAAGATAATAGCGGATGAACCGAATAAAATTCCCATAGGAAATCACAGCGGGTATTTATCATTCCACGGATCGAAAATGTTGCAACGGAGGAGAAGATGATTACAGTAAAAGCGTCATAACGCAAAGGAGGAAATCTAATTCCTAGAAAACGGTCCAACGATAAGTGGGTGAAGGGGACGGAAAGGAACGGTGAAATTCCAAAAACAAATTAGTTTTTGCAACTTGTATCTCCACAACCAAATTATCTGAATATGTTTTTTATGAGATATATGTCAAAAATGGAAAAAAGTAGGTAAAATTATTGTTAAATTATACAATTCATTTTGATTGTAGGCTGTAATTTTTGCAAAATGAATCAACTGAAATGCGAAACCAATTAGTAGAAAAATGCAATTTTAGAACAATGTGCAGAAACTACACTGTATTATTACATTAACATGTGTAATAATAGTGAATTATTTAGTGACAAACAGGAATTACGATTATTCAATTGAATATTGAAATTGTTAGAAAAAATAGATGAATTTTAGTATTGCTACAAGATATTGCTATAAATGTAGATATAATTGTCTTAACAGAGACGTGGAAAATGAAGCAACTTTTAACATTTACATAAAGGGATACCGCTGTTATTATACAAATAGGTATTTAACACGTGCAGATGGAGTCATGATATTTGCAAACGAGCAAGTTGACATTGAAAAGGTAACGGAACTCAATCATGCTGACGCCACTGGAATGCTCTTACATTTAAACAATGCAGAAGGGTGTAACATAATAGCTATATATCGCACTCCAAGTGGTGATGAGAAAGCAATTCTACAATAACTAAAGGATGAACTTGAAAAATCATCAGCTTGCTCTTTGCTTTTAATTTATGTCAATCTAGATATATTAAGTGACAAATACTGTGAAACTATAGACACGTAATTAAACTTACTATATAGTCATGCATGAATAAACACACTAGACTTATAGAACATAGTAAGATTTGTATAGATCATATATTTTTAAAGTACCAAAGTCCACTGAATCTTACATCAGCTTGTTGAAAACAAGTGTAATTGACCACTTTATCATTAGTACAAACGTTCCCATTACAATGCAAAAGAGGGGGAAATATCACAGAAACGACGATTGTAGAATATACTGTATTAAACGAGGAATTGAAGAAATGTAACTGAAATTTGGTAATGCACAGGAATTGTATTAATACGGTAACTTCTAGCGTCTCATATAGCCTCGCTGCTGAACAGGACGCTAAACTAAAATCAACTCAACGCAATACTGTAACTTCGAATTTCATTCAAATAATGAAAAATTGTATAAGTAATTCACGTATTAATAATAAAAATAAAATAGTAAGTAGTAAATATCGCAAAATAAAACCATGGATAACAAAAGGATTAGTCAACTCTGTAAAAGAAAGAGATAGATTAAGTCGTTTAGTAATACAAAACCAAAGGGTTTTAGAATTTAAGGTATATTACAGAACTTATAGAAATAAACTTACACAATTAATAAAAGAAGATACAAATGAGTACTATAGAAAATAAATTACATTATGTAATAACAATTTTAGTAACTTATGGAAGGTAATAGCAGATATTATAGTCCAAAATAACAAAAAAAATATGTAGAAATAAATGAAATAAACACTAAGAATGGTGTAATAACATTTGAACGTGATCCAATGTTACTAGTTGAAAGTTCTAATGAGCATTTTTCCAGTGTGAGCAAAAAAAAATAGTTAACAAAGAGATTGATAATAAAATAAATTTGAATTTGAATACCAAAACTAAAGTTGTAAACTCCATATTTTTCACTCCAATCACTGAAAAGGAAATTGAACGCTTTATAAATGAACTATCACCAAAAACAATATCTGGTATAGACGGATTATCAGCAAGTGTATTGAAACATACGAAATCAAATATATTAAAACCTTTGCAGTATATCGTCAACCTAAGCTTAGAAACAGGTGTATCATTATGATTTTAAGACTGCTGTAATTAAACCTATATATAAAAAAGGCTCAAAGACCTTTCCTAATAACTGTAGACCTATATCAATCCCTAGTAACTGTTATAGACTGTTAGAAAAATGTATGAATAGAAGTTTAGTTAATTTTCTTGAAGAAAATAAATTCTTTTCAACAAATCAATATGGATTTCAGAAAGGTAAAGGTACATCAGATGCGGTATGCAATCTAAGAGAGATTGTTGATGAAGCTGAAATAGAAATTGCAGTTTTCCTAGACCTAGCTAAAGCATTCGACACAATATCACAAAAAAGCTCTTTAATAAACTAGAAAGATGTGAAATAAGGAGTATATCGCTATCTTGGTTTAACAGTTATTTGAAAGAGAGAAACAGGCCGTCCAAATTAGTAATTTTCAAAGCAATTATTTATATGTAAAACAAGGAATGCCTCAACGAACTGCATTAGGCCCAATATTATTTTTAATATATTTAAATGATATGTTTCACTTAAAAATGGACGAGCATATGCAATCATTTGCTGGTGATACGTCAGTTATATTTACTGGTAAAACATGGACAGATGTATTCAAGAAAACAGAAGCAGAAATGAAGAAAGTAAAATAATGGCTTGATAATCATCAGTTAGTATTAAATGCTGAGAAAAACAGGTATATAACTTTTTCACCAACTTTATCAGGACAGCCAGAAAAACATGTCACTAAAATTGCATTATTGTCAAAATACTGCAAAAAGTAACTGAAGTCATCTTATTAGTAAAAATAAAGTGAAATACCTAGGTATAATTATTGATAAGCATCTAGATTGGTACTCTTACATTACACATACCGCCACAATACTAAGAAAATTATTATATACATTTATTCAATTACGAAACATTGTCAATATAAAACGATTGCAAACTATATATTATGCTCCTGTAAATAGTATAATTACATATGGTATATAAATTTGAGGTGTTGCTTACCCTACTCATTTAAAACCTCTGGTTATTATGCAGAATAATATTTAGAGATTATGTTAGAAAAGGGACTTGAAAGTAGATTAGATAGACTCTATTACCAATTCTGAGTATTATCACTATCAAAATTATATTTTCAGAAGGTTTTATATATTTTAAAAAGAACAGAAACAAACGGGAAGTAATGAAACTTACATATATAACGAGAAATGTGACAAACAAACATTTACAAATGAAATCAACGAGTAAATCAAAAACTCAATAACAAACATATTACGGAACTCAGAAGACCTTTAATGAACTCCCACTCCGAATAAAAGATGAAAGTAATTTCAAAACATATAAAAGGTTAATTTCAGTATGAACATTATGAAAGTAATTTCAGTGGTTAAAATAATTAAAAGTGTTCAAAATACTATTGTTAGCTAAAAGAAAGAATTATAAAACTCATATGATACGATAAGAAAATAAATATAAACACGATAATCAAGCTCACACACAAGTCATTTTCTAACTTTTTCATTTTTTGCATAAAAATACAAAAAATTCACAATATAGAAATAAGCGCATTAAATCAAGTTACCCGACACCCGGAGATAAACATAACTTCTGTCAGTCCGAAGTTCTGTCATCTCTGAATACCGGGAACGTTAAACTCTATTAGTATAGGGAATCTAGGAAGTCCGATTTCTTTTAGAGAAGTAATAGCACTTATAAGTAGAAAATTTGCTTGTTAATTTCTGTAGCAGTTTTTTTCTTATTCTTTTCTTTCATTCCATTAATATTTCATGTATTGTTATTTTATAATTTAATATGTTTATGTATTTTTATGCATATTCTTTAATATATTGGATACACACAATATAATAATTTTCTTCTTTCTTTAAATAAATAAAATAAATAAAAAACGTTAGTTTCCTTAAAAGTCGTCTGCAGAACATTGGTTCATTACAGTACTAGTCACTTGTACACCCAAGTGTTTCAGACAAAACATGCCTTCTGCAAGTAAATGTAAGGCTCTCATTTGAAATTTTTCCATTCATTCCCGCTTCACCAACTTACGAAAGGAGATCGGAAAGATAATTTTCTAAGAATTAGATTTCGTCTTTAGTATTATCACTTATTTTTTTTTAAATCTTTTTGTCTATTAGATTATTCTCGAGACGTGGAATGATAAATATCCTGTGTGATTTCCTCTAGGAGTTTTATTCTGTTCAGCCGCTACTATTTTCAACCGTTTTCATATTTGTGGTACTAGACGTTTTATCTGATACAGGCGAGATGTCTTGGTGGTCATTTTGAAAACGGTGACCATATGAACAATCTTTTGCCTCAACGCTGTTTAGTGTAAGAAGGTGTATCGAACGAGGTATCACGTGACCCATATTTTCCTTTAACAAATTCTTAGTTGGGCTTGGGCCCTCATGGAAGGTGGCCCTAGAGGCACCGCAACGTTATTCGATTTTCCCCATAGTTTTCCTATTTCAGTTTTTGTTCAGTTCATTTAATTTCAGCCGTTCTTGAGATATTTCCGTGAAAAAATTAAAATTAGCCACAATATATATAGTAAATCCTGTCCACTTGGCCACCTCTATATCTTGGAAGCTGGGCACATTGAAACAATGCTTACCCAATGATGGTAATAATAAATTTACCTGCGTATATTGGCCACGCAAATTACCATTATGTTATTTTTCTTAAGTCTTTCGTATTCCCATATGCGAGGCAGACGTTCTGTATTTGTAACTGGAGACAAAGAAGCACAGATTCCCACGATTTGTTCTTGGAGGCCAAAGGCCAGAAAGCTACCCTCAGAAAGGATTCGTGAAGGAAGACATAAATAAGAAATAGCACGTAAAGAAATCCCGAAAAGAATTGCACGTATTTGTTTACCTATTATGTTTTCGTAAAATCATTAACGATAGCCTATCAGCTCCTTTCATCAGTGGGGAGCTTTAGTAATTCCGGATAATTCTCAAGGTTAAAGCTAACCACCTCAATTCTCAACTAAGGGGCACCTGACTTCTTGTCAAAGGGTAGTGGAGGTTTTGAAATAGGAATTCCCTTAACATTTCTCAAGACATATTTTGCTCTGAGGAAAACACTTGTAGCTCATTAACAAAAAGTAGTTAAATTATAATCTATATATTTTATTTTAACACTAGAAGGACTGATCGGTCAATTTGACTGTCTTTTTTTAATTTTTCCTGTTGCTGTTCTCTAACCATTTTACTTAGATCTCTGAAAGTCCCTGACTTTTTCATTTATAGGGTAGACTATGTGTAAGAATTTTGAAGACTCACAAGTCACTAGGGGGGCGCTGTGTTGCAATACCCCAGAAGGACGAAGCGGTGATTTTGACCGCTTGCTTATACTGACACTGAAAACATATTTTATTTGCAAATAATGGTCTGTAATTTCGTCGGGATGATAGTCTGTGAAGTCGTTGTTATTGGAATTTTTTTTTTTGCGCGTGAGGACATACACTCACACATGATATATACAGTGGCGGATCCAAGATATGATCAAGGGAGGGGCTGAACCATAGTTTGCAGGTTTATCCAGTGTAAAGCAGGATTGAAGCCCATTTTATCCAGTGTATACCTGAGCGTCAATGGGGCTATACCACCTTTAGACCCTTTGGATCCGCCCTATAGTATATGCTTTGTAGTTAGTACTATCTAAGCTTCCAGACATAATGAAAAGTTAATCACTAGATGTCCCTAAATCTATTCACTAAATTTACTCAAATATAGTAGTACTCTTAAAGTTAAAGAAATATTTTCTTGCAGTGACTGTTAGATTTTGCATACAATACAGACTATTGCGGTAATCTAAAACATTTACCTCCATATTTCTTTTGCAAAGTACGATTTTAAATGATAGTTCAAAACTTAATGTACAATAAATATAGAGCGTTAAGTTATTTTAAATTAATATTCTTAATCATGGAAAATTACATCATTATTAGAGAAATTGCCACATAGGTTACCAAAATACATTTTATATAGTATTAATTAGCAGAAATTTGCGTGAGTTTGGTGAGAGGTGAGTGGCTACAGGAGGAAGATTCTTTCCAGTGCCTTTCCCGTATCAAAGAAATATATAACATATCTGTATATATTACATACTTATAACACTGTAGTAAAAGCAAATGTTACTATACTATGTACAATTTTTTATTTCTAGTAACTTATTATGAAGTAATTAAACAATTAAAAATTATTATTGGCAAATTAGAAATAGGATGCCATAAAATAATACCACAGAAGATATCCAATAAATCCCCAATAAATCGTTTCCACCTTCAAATATAATGTAGCGATGAAATTACCGCTTAGTTCTTAGTGGGAGTAAACATTTCCAGTCCTTCTAGTGTTAAAGTAGCTGTAACGCCAAAGCTTATTAGCAAGCAAGTAATACTAGAAATCCTATTCTAAAAATACACGAATCATTTTCTGTAATTTTGCCACTTTTCAATTGAACCAATATTGGCCAACATAAACAGGTTTCACTATATATATAGTATTTGTAAGGCATATGTTTACTCTCTTCCTTTAAGTATAAAATTTTACAATTAGTGAAATTTGGTGAATAGTATGCTTTTCCCAAGCAGATATTTCTGCATGGTACCTCATTTGCGAGAAATGGGGGCATTACTTCCCCATACCCTCCTTAGGGATACTGATTTCTAAATGCCTTAGAAATGAGCTGTTAAGTAAACAGAAAAAGCGCGCCATAAACAAAGTAGAGTTTGTCTGTGTGCGCCAGTGTACCAGACGAGTGGACCGAGTTACCAAACTTTTCTCACGGGTATCTTGATCCAGGCCCTAGAGCATGACAAAGAGGTTTCTCTTTTCAAAATTCGAACCAGGGACATGTAAAAGTACCGGTACATATAAAAGTACTTGTCACTCTCGCGAAAAACACAAAAGTGATATAATTGGCAATACATCTAAACTTTTCGTTAAGGGGTCTTCTTTTTGTAATTCTCATGTTGGAGACAAATAGGGACAATATATATATATAGTATAGTATATATAGTAATGTTCTTCAAGGGTACGTTATAACAATTTAACAATTTATAGAGGGAGCTCGAAATTTGGTTAAAAATAAATAGAATAAAGAAATAAGAAGAAATGTCGGTCTGTTTCTGGCACTCACAAATGCAGTTTAAAATGAAGATAGGCAGTCCTGTAAACGTAGATAGAACACCAAACATCTTTTTGGAGGTACTACTACACACCGCTAATCTTTGGACTTCATACGTGGCTGTTTCTGCTACGCTTCTATAGGTTCATGCAAGTTAAAGGAGCAATTTGAGTTAGAAACAAGTTTGGTGAAATATAAAGATTAACAAAAAATAAGAGAATCGTATTTTTTATATCTTCATAGGCCGTCTCGTTCAGCTTCTACAGACATTTGTTTTTTTGAAAAATCGTAAATGCTTACGTCACGCGTGGGATACGCGAGGAACTCAATGTGATTCACCAACCACTCCCTTGTACGCATCGAATAAACCTTTAACAGTGCAGTGGATTTAATAGATTGTGTTTTGGGTTTGTTAGCAGTTTTGAATTGTGCTGAATTCTTAAGGGATGTTTTTGTAAGTTGTTTTTCCTACAGCATTAGTATAAAAAACACTAGAGAGCAGTAATCACGTAGTGTTGTGAGAAGCAGTGTTTCTTTCGGACATGTTTTAGGGAAGCATTGTCTCCCGGAGCTCTGAGAGTGCCCCTCGGAGATCAAAATAATACGTCTATAATATAATAAATATAATAGTACTGTGTGAAAGTAATGTGCCTCTCCGAATACTAAGTGCGTCCAACCCCCGGAACATTTTTTCTTAAAGAAACACTAGTGTGAAGCAGAAAACACGTGTTCATAGTGCGGGTACTGTGTCTGCGAAGTGAAGTAGAAATGCATAACATGTGCTGTGTTTTCGGTTGCAATTCTCGTGCGATTAAAGCTGAGGAAATAAAGTATCTTTTTTTACGTTTCGAAGTCGTGAGAATTCACCAGATCAATATAAATTAAGGATCAAGAAAATCAATAGGAGAAAAATTGTGCCAAATAAAAACACTCGTGTTCCAAACATCTTGAGAAGTCCGACTTCGAGCAGTCAGGTTTACTGAAAGAAAAGCTACTGCCAGTGGCGGATATAGGCTTCCCCGGGGGCCTAGGCTTCCCTAGTATTTTTGAATGACAGAAATAAATTAAGGTATTCTTTAGATGTTTTTGATTGTTTATAGTAAACATGTTATACCTATCATAGCCTGGGTTCTGACTGCCCCCTCGTTTCTAGCGTCTAGATGAGCCTCTGACTAATGCCAGTAGAATTATTTCCACGCAAACTGACAAAGAATGCTGTTCCAAGTATATTATTGAAACATTTAGAATCCGTGCTATTGAACAAGTACCGATCTATTTCCAGTAACCAACATAAAAATAACGTACAAAATGCAGTAAACGGTTGTAGTCAAAACGACGCATTAGAGGGTAATACCGACGGTGTCACCCATGGTTGTGAAGATACTGGTTTAGAAATAACCTATACAATGTCAATTAGGGAGTGAAATATACCGGCTTGTAGAAGGAATCAGTGAGGATGACAGTGTTCCTTAGGACATTGATTTACCGTTTAATTTTTCTGTATTAAGTGACAATGATGATGAAGCGGGTGGTAAGAGCTGTCCATCGGAGAGCGATGAGAATAAAATAAATTTAACCGGTAAAGTGTTTTTCTCATTGCGGCAAACTGCAGATGTTATTTCATTTTTGCTTGATATGTCGCGCCCCTGTACATATCTTGAAGAACGAAATTATAGGGTCGGCGTTAAAAATTGCAACAAAACGTGAAAATGAACATACTTATGTTTGGGAATCGAGAGAATGATGTTTTTAAAATATACTTACTAGGGTGTAGCAATTTCGTCTGCCATCTATTTACATGGTATTCCTTTCGAAATTTTAGTTCCTTTTGTGAAACGCTGATCCTATTCTTTCTAGAACAAACTACGTTTTATAATATTATAAAAACTTTTGTGCACCCACCATCACTAATTATCATTTTCTACATGCAGATGACATTTAAGTCTTTGCAATCAGTTCTGGGAAAGGAAATCGCACTTTTAACGTGTCACTGCACCTCTCACAAACGAAATGCTTGGCACGATGAAGGTAACCTGATCTTGCTGCTTGACCACGTATGACGTCATTACAAAATATTTTTCTTCTGTTACTCGCTAACGACTGAGAGTATCGCGATCAATGGTATTGTGTGATATGCAATATGGTGGAATTCAAGATGGCTTCTATGGTGACCACACTCCAAATCAATGCAGTTATTGCAATAGTACCATTTGTAAGAGTTATTCTTCCTCCGTCCGCGCATGCCCTTATTATTGTTCTGTCCCAATACTTTTCACTAACCTTGTATACAGATTCCACATATGTTTTCTCACAATAAAATTAATCTAATCTTTTCCACAGAATGTTTTTCATACTATACTTTGATCCAGGGGTAGAAATGGAATTTTACAATAAAGGGTAAAGTCAACAATAGATAAAGTTGGATTGAGCTATGTCAAGATAATACAAACTCAGAAAGACGGGAGTCAGGGGCGGACTGGCCAGGGCCGTTAAGTCGCAATTGCGCTAAGGCCATCTCAAAAATGACGAAACAATAAAGAAAGAAACAGAAAGAGAGAAAAGCTAAAACAGAATTATGCTAAATAATTATGTGGATCACTGTTATTATGCTGCCAACACACACTCCGCTTCCATCCTTCCATAAATAAGTAAATTATTTTTTCAACAGGGTCTTTTTGTTACCGGATTTGTGGCTAGGTCCACCTTTCACTATGGTCTTTTATTATCAGAAACTGTGGTTTATTTTCTATCTGGGGCCTTGGGGTCTTCTTTCAATATATTGGACAGTTGGGGCCTTCTTTCATTACATTGAGCAGTTGTGGCCCTGAGTCCTTTATTCATTATAATGGGAATTTGGGGTCCTTCGTTCATTTCTTTGAGCAGTTGGGCTTCTATCCACTTTTTTCATCATGTTGAGCGGTTGGGACGTGGAACCTGTTTCCATTATGTTGGGCAGCTGGAGCCCTTTCATCGTTGAAGACATGGAACTGTTTTGTAGCGGGGTCAATATTTAACAGAGGCTGTTGGCCCTTACGGCTGTTAATACATCTTTTAGGCCTATATTTGGTAACTCAAAAATGTAGAAAAAACAGCGCATTTATAACAAATCATTTTCTATGAAAAACGTTTTCAAAATTGCAGGAGAAAACAGCGGAAGACGCCAAGAAAGCAGGCATTTTCAGCATAATGGTTGATTCTATCCAAGATGTTTCTGTGCTGAATCAGCTTACTATAGTAATTATCTACTTTATACACGGTCAAGTATTTGAGCGGCTATTAGCAGTTGTAACTAGTGACACTACAAAACAAGTAACTTAATAGGAAATCAAAAAAGTGCTTTGTCACAACAATATTTTGACATCTGATATTAAAATTTGCTATTTTGATGGAGCTGCTAACTTGAGTGGATACTATAAAGGAGTTAAAGCATTACTGGAGAAGGATAATCCTGAAATCATTTACACAAAATGCATGCTCATGCTCTTAATTTGGTTATGACAAATTTGACTAAGTAGATCCCTGAAGCTGCAAACGTATTTGGTGTGGTTGCAATCAGTGCCGTGTTCTGTCTTAATACTACAAAAGAAACGATGGTTGTAAGAAAATAATTGATGGAAGCCAAGCCACGATGGACATGACAAACTACGAAAAGTTCAACAAGTTGGTGCAACACGATTGTGGAGCAAAAACAAGGCATCGAATGCGGTAGTCGAAACCAACGAGTTTCGCTACGAAACATGAAGCCAAGTTTAGGATGACTGTCTATCATCATGAAGATTTATTTCCTTTTCATTGTTCCTCAATGATGATGTACAGATCAGGCGTTTTAATGCGGAATCAAAATTTCAAGCTAAACTATCCTGAATATATTGGCAGAATTTAACACTGTAATGATGTGCTCTGTGTTTCTGGACTTGTTTATAGAAGCAGAGACTGTTTCAAAATATCTGCAGTCTCACAACCTGGAGACTTGTAGACAATATGCAGCAGCAGCTTCAGAAGAAAATAGATGTAAAAGATGTCTGTTTAAGCTTTACGAAAATACAAAACATTTTGTGTGAAAAATCAACAGCTTGTGAAATCTGGTGCTGAGATAGTAATGGATAAAGACTGTCCTCCCAGAAAAATCTTAAAGAAGAAAATGTCAGGAGGGGTTGCGGCAGATAAACAGGGAAAGAACTTAAATATAACTGAAAAATATTTACTCAAAATAAAAAAAAAACTTCAACGAAAATTCTGAATACAGCTCTTACATGTGTCAGTGATAGATTATAGCAGCCAAAAGAACTACAAATGCTGGATCTCACGCACCTTTCGAAAATGGAGAAGAATGGTTTGTCTGCAGGAGCTTTCAGAGTTCTTGCGAAAAAACTAAATATAAAACAGAAGGAAATATACAAAGTGCTCCAGCAGTTCTCTGTCGTGTATTAAACTCTGTCACAAAACGTTCTGGTTCTTGATGATCCTAAAGAGAATGATGACCCTGAATCCGTAGAAGAAGATGATGATGAACACGCATCTGGGCATGCTATACAAGATGGAACATTTTGGACGGGATTCAAAAGAGTGATAATGATGTTGCAAACAAATTGTGTAAAAATTGTTTGTCATGTGCAGGGGAAATTTTGTACCAATTCCTGTCAGTCGAATTGTTTTAATAATTTATACATCGTATATAAACATGCGTTGTCTCTATTATGCACACAAGTGACATGTGAAAGGTGCTTCCCAAAAGTTAAAGCTAGAGAGTAAACAAATCAAACAGGTAACTTGTGTGAAGACAGTTTTGACACATTTTTACCAATGAAAATGGAAAGAGACATGGTAAATTTGGTGTTGTGAACAAAGTTATTCAGTAACTATACCATTCATAATCTGAACTGAAATGAATCTTACCTATTTAGAATTATTAGTTGTTTAGTGGTTCAGTAGTGTTTTTCATTTTCAGTATAACTGTCCTGTTCATTCCAGAGTCAAAATTATTATTAGTTGTTTGTTACAATTTTCAGAAATCTGTCCTGTTATTTCGATATTAGAGAGCTTTTGCATGTTATTTGTTTAGTGTTTCAGCAACTATGCAGAGTGTCTCAAATGTCCCATGACATAAGGTAACTCTCAGAGTTACAACGAAATGTAGGAGGAGAAACCGTCTTCAAATGTAATGTTTTCAGTCTAAAGTGAAAGAACCTTTCATATGGACAAGCCTTTTGGGCTGTACGCTCCATATGCGCATAATGTTACATGAAAATGCAACGTTACCATTTACCTGGACCCACAACATAAATGGATGAAGTTACTGTCTATTAAAAACTTTATATTTGAAGACAGATTCTCGTTTTACATTTTGTTGTAGCTCTGATGATAACAGAGTTATCATAAATCAAGGGACTTTTTTACACCACCCGTGTGGCAATCCAAGAATAATTATAAGATATTCTCTTAAAAGTTTCTGAAAATCTTGTGCTTACTGTGTCATCAAATTTCCAATGGCCAATTAAAAATCATAGCTTTCAAAAACTATCAAGTAACAAGGAATTTACAACTACATAACGCGAAGGCTCATTCCATACGTTCATTGTACGCAGTGGCACAACCAGGATTTTATTTCGAGAGGGGCTAAGAAAATCCAGTACAATAGTCTACAAAGGACGTGCTACACTACTTGATATGGACAAAATGGACAAGTTTCACTTCTCCTCATTACAAGCAATTTAGTTATCCGTATTATTAAAATGCTAAAAACCTTAAAACGAGAATTTCAATTCACAAATTCCCTATTATTAACGGCTACAAGTTTTAAAATTTGCGCTATAATTATTATTTTCTACATCTTTATTTTAGTATAAAATGACGCAATCTTTACTAATATTTATAACTGTAAGAAATTAATGCAGGAGATTATACTGGGTATTTCTCTTTCGACAGTGCTTAGACTTAATTCAATATTCATTTATACATTGATCTATTTTGAAATTTCACCAAAATTTGTCTGCAGCGCTGCTGTATAAGATAGACAATATTTGTTTCGGGGAGGACATGAGCCCCCGAGCTCATAGCTGGTTGCGCCACTGATTGTACGATATTTTAGAAATTGGTGTTATACTCCTGGTGTTATAGTTATAATTGGTGTTAGAGTAGTGGAGCCCTCAATGGTAACCTCGGCCTAGGCCCTATTACACCCAGTCCGCCTGACAGTAGTGCAAGCAAACTTTTATGTAAAACGACTTTAGCGAAAGCGATTGTTGCAAAACAATTAACAAACAAACAAAATAAATATCACCATTCAAATTTCCTATTTGTTACTAATAAACAAAGGTATATTTCATTCTTTTGCACAAACACTTCAATTTACTAAGGTTAAAAACTCCCCTTGTTCATACTTTTTACCCGTGAAACCGTATTTATCGTGCCCTTTTGATGCGAGATCTTTCTGACTTGTGCCATGTTGACGCGGGAACCTTTTGACTTAGTCCCACTTGATGCTTGACCGCTTCAACCCGTGCCCTTGGTAGCGGTGCCCCACTCAATCAGGGCCCGTTTGACGCATTTTCCTGTTGACTCGGCCCATTTTCTTGCAGAACCCTTTTGCTCTTTTTCTCGCGGAGATTTTTACCTAGGCCCTTTCGAAGTGGGTTTTCTTCGTTCGTATATCTTGTAGAGGAGAACTTTTGAACCGGGTCCATTTGCCGCAGGGCCCCTTTGACTAGGACCCTTTTGTTGTGGGACTCTTTTGACTGAGGGGCGTTTTGATTCGGCCTCTTTTGACTCAGGTCGTTTTGTTGCTTATACTTTTTGAAATATGACCATTGAACACTGGACCGTTTGATTTCGGACTTTTATAGTAGAGTCTTTTTTCATCCGGGCCCGTTTTCATCCGCCCAGAGACTTTGCGAATCGAGACCTTTTGTTGTGGGACCCTTTTGACTCATTCCCTTTTGCTGCGAAGATATTTAACTCGGCCCATTTAACGCAGGGTTGTTTGACTGAGGCTGCTTTGTACCGCAGCCCCTTTTTTACACGAGCATATTTTACGCAGGGCCTCTTGAGTCGGGTGCATTTTTCGTGGGACAATTTTGACCCAACTCCTTGGCGTTTTGATTCGGGTCCTTTTGACTCAGACACTTTCGTTGTGGAAATCTGTTTACCCGGGCACGTTTGAGGCAGGTCCTTTTTGACTCGGGCTGTTTTGACATTTGCTCTATTGTTGCTGAGACGTTTGACCGGAGTCCTTTTGGCGCGGGAAAGTTTTGAGTCGTGCCCGTATTAGCGGGGCCGATTTGGACTTCTGCCCTTTCTGCGGAGACCTTTTGAAACAGGACCGTTTCAGTCTAGACCTTTTGTAGCAGGTTCACTTTTCACCCGGGCCCGGTAGACGCAGGTTCCTTGCGACACAAGCACTTTCGGTGTGGACCCGTTTGACCCATGCCGTTTTGTTGAAGGTGTTACGTCTCTGGCCTTGTTTTGTGGAGACCTTTTGACCCGAGCCCATTTGACAAGGAACCGTTTCACTCGGGCAATTTTTATAGGAGGATAATTTTTACCAGTGCCCGTTTGACGCAAAGCCCATTTCCCGAGGGATAGTTTTGAACCAGGCTCATTTGATGAGGGGTGTTTTGATTCAGATCCTTTTGTCTCGGCCCCTATTATTTCGGAGACCTTTTGTCCCGAGCCCTTTTAGACGTGAGGCCGTTTTTGACTCGAGCCTTTTGTGGCGGAGCAATTTCGGCCAGGGCCCGTTTGCTTCAGGGCCATTTGTCGCGGGATCCTTTTACCCTGGCTCTTTTGAAGAGGGGCGTTTTTATTCGGGACCTTATGTCTGGTGCCCTTTTGTTGAGGAGACCTTTCGAGCCTGGTCCTTTTGACACGTGACCGTTTCATTTGGGCCCATTTGTAGCGGGGTCACCTTTGACCCAGGCCCGCTTGACGCAGGTCCCTTGCGATTCGAGACTTTTTGTCGTGAGACATTTTTGACCCGAGTCCTTTGATGAAAGGTGATATGTCTCGGGCCCTTTTGTTGATTAGACTGTTTAACAGGCCCTTTTGATGCAGGGCTGACCTGAGCCCTTTTGAAGAGACGACGCTTTATGGCCCGGTTCCGTTTGACACATGGCCTATTGACTCGGGTCCTTTTGTTGTTGGACCCTTCTGACCCGGGCTCTTTTTACGAGCATCGTTTAGATTCGTCCTCCTTTGACTCTGGCCTTTCTGTTGCGGAGACCTTTTAATCAGGTCACTTTTGATGCAGGTCTGACTTTGGCTCTTTTGACGTGACGCCTCTTTTTGTCCCGTGTCCGTTTGACCCAGGACCTTTTAACTCGGTTTCTTTTGTAGTAGGACCCTTCTAGCCCGTGATTTTTTATGAGGGGCGTTTTTATTCGGGCCCTGTTGACTCATGTCCTTCTATTACGGAGACTTTTGACAAGGACACTTTTGACGCGGGGCTGTCTTGACTCGGGCCCTTTTGTAGCGAGTTCACTTTTTGACCCGAGCTTGTTTGAGGCAGGTCCCGTTTTACTAGATCCTATTGTCATGGGTCCCCTTTTTATTCGGCCCATTTTATGTGGGTAGTTTTGATTCGGTATCTTTTGACTCTCGCCCTTTTGTAGCGGGGCACTTTTTGGCACGGGTCCTTCTGACGCAGATACTTTTGATTCGGTCCCTTTGTTGCGTGGGTCTTCTGCCCGGGCCCTGTTCACTCAGGCTCTTTGATGCGAAGACATTTTGACCCAGGCACTTCAGACGCGGAGCGGTTTTGGTATGGACCTTTTGTAGCGGGTTCCTTTTCTCGGGCCTTTCCGCCCTTGTCCCTTTGTCTGGCTCTTCTGACATGGAACCATATATATAAAACAGCAGCTGAAGTACCTTGGTTAGGAGGAATAGGAAATGAGTAAATCGATGATTGATCGATCCAGGCCGCAGTAAAATTAATTATGCCATTGCTCATATCTCTTTCTTTTTATTCTTCGATATCATGTCTGGTGATAAATGTTTTGACTAATGGGCTACAGCGGCGGAAGACGATATACGCTATCAATGATAAATGTTATGAATTTTAACTTAATATATATAGAGCAGTAAAACGAAAAACTGTATATCGGTCCCCCCTCCCCACGTAGGAAAAAATCCTTCTAGCGTTAGTGATGATGATGTTTCTTAGTTACAGTATGATATTGTTCTTTATACAGAATAAATATTTCTGTAATTTATATAATAATAAGACCCTTATCTACATTTATTAAGATCCTTGCTTTACGACAGCGACACATATTGACATTCAGCGTAATCAGTTTTCATTCTCAAATAATTACAATGAGGCAAATGAAATAATTCATGCACACATTTTGGACTTATAAAAGTGTCCTGCGAATGTGTCGTAGAAAAGTCCTGAAGAGTGAAAAGCGCTGGTAGCAGTTGTTAGGAGTTATTAACTTAATATATAAGACAGTAAATTGAAAAACTGAGAATACGAATCGTTTTAGAGATGACAGTGTGCTGAATCTTCTTATCTATGCCTTTACTCTGTACCTACGTTATTTCCCTAGCCAAAATAAAAACTCTTCAAAATTATCACAATTTGTTATGCAACCATCACCTCCTTAGATTACTGCTTGGTCACACACCGGTCACGGCGATGTAAAGGCACTTTTTGCGACGAGGATACATCGGCAACATCCAAGGCGCTGTTCGCACAGCTCTAAATATTTTAATTGCAAGTATAAATGTATGTTACAGCGTAACCTTGGTATGTCAGTAGCAACATTTACCAAACGTGGTAAAGAAATTACTTTGAATCTAGGAAAGAAATATTGTGGTAGGTACCTCAAGAGATGACACTTGGGAGGGGCGACAAGTAAAAATAATACAGTGCCTTACAAAAGTCCTGTAAAAAACTAAAGAGCTGTTACTTTTTAACCATTTATTATATGTGTACAAAACTTTTAGCAGACTTGTAAGAACACCCGAAATTTTATTTCGAGCCATTTTTTTCAACGCCAAACATCCAGCTGAGCACCATTTACGTCCAAAGTTGCTGAAGTATTTTCGGGAATCCAAGAATGGCATTTCTACATGCTTCAACGTAATACTTCCAATCACATCACGTATCTTCTTCTGGAGGTCCTGCACATCTTTCGGTTATTGCTTGTAAACGTTAGTCTTCTCATCTCTCCAAAGCAAGTAGTCACAAGGCGTGAGATCTGGCGATCTCGCAGGCCAATTGATTACTCTCCTTCGGCCGATCCACTTGTTGGGAAATTGCTTATCAACGAATTCTCCCACGTCTCAGGAAAACTGCGAAGGGACTCCTTCCTGTTTTAGGTGGTCCTCATTAAAGATGCGTAACTTCTGAAACTCCGGAACAAGAAAGTTTGTTAGCATATCAAGGTATTTGGGGCCATTCATCGTGTCTTCATCAAAGAATAAAGGTCCAGTGCAGTGCTTCATACACATTTAACTTTGGAGAATCACGTACATATGTCTCAAATTCGTGTGGATTCTCAATTCCTCAGATTCTCCAATTATGTTGGTTTACCTTGGCCGACACATGAAATGTGGATTCATCTGAGAACAGTAACTTTGAAAGAAACCCTGGATCACTGTGCAGTCTAGCAAGCATAATTTCACAATATTCATTTCTTATATCACAGTCTTCTTCCGTCAATTCCTTACAAGTTTTAACTTGTAAGGCTTTGCCTTTATTTTCTTACAAACAATATTGTGTAGCGTTTTCATGGGCAATCGCAGTTCCAAGTATCTACGTTTCAAAGATTTCTTTGCACTTCGCAACACGCTTTCCTGCACGGACTGAATCACAGCAACACTGGTCGTTGGCCTTCCGCTACGAGGCGAGTCCAAGACACTTCTGATAGCTAGGAACTTATCGGACCATCTCTTGGTATTTGAACCTGCAGGTGGTTGTTTCTTATATTTTTGTTGGAATTTTCTTCTAGATTTTAACTCAGAAAACCACGCCAGACACTGCGCTTTCTCTTGAGTAGACGCAATCATTGTCACGTAATTTGTGGTAGTACTTTCAAAGTTTTAGCTTTTTATTTTTTTGCAGGACTTTTAGAAGACTGTATAAAAGAAGTTATATTAGTGTCGTATTCATAGTCTTATGGGTTGTTGAGATGAATAGTTATGTCTTTACGTTATGGGTTGTTATGGCGTCTAAGTCCAAATTTATCTCTATCGTCAGCGGATAACAAACTAACGAGATCTGGAAAATATAATGTCACATACAAGTTTTTGTTGAATTTACTTTTCTTGGTCACAAAATCTTTCTAATAATTCTGGAAGGTAGTTTGTGCCCACTTCAGGATGTTGCTTTTCAATGATGTCGATTAATCACCGTGAGGAAAGATGACCATCTCCTCTATTATTTGTATTGTGCCAAGTTTTGCTATTGAGGAGAAATTCTGTTGATGTATGCTTCGTCTTTTAAACGAAATACAACATGTTAAAATTGCACATGAGAGAAAGAACTTCAAAGGTGTCAGTCTGATATTTTGCTCAAAGTTTTCTCATGCGTAGTACCCACCAGAAAGTAATAAATAAGAAACTGTTCATGGTGCAGCCTAATATAACTGATAATATAGGGGTTTGTCAGATTGGCCAAACAAGGACCTCAATAATTTATCCCTCTACAAAGGAGGCTTTCTTTATCACTTCAATTGCGAATTGAGAAAAACGGGATTCTCTCATTTTTCAAATACAAAACCTCCCTTGAAATAAAGGTAGTTGGACTACCGATAGTAAAATAGAGACCTCTCGAATAAAAATAGGGATCTTGCAATAAAACACCAACGAACAGTGAAATTACTACCTAAAATATGTTAAATAATCTACATGTGTTATATATATATTGAGTAAAATTCAAAAGGCACTATAAAGTACCCCTGTTGGGCCAGAACTATTAAAATTATAATATCTATTAACGTGTTCTTCCAAGTTCGCCACGGAGGCGATGATGGAATTTTCGCTTACAGAGAGATAAATTATTGAGATTAAAATTTGTCCAATCAGTCATACCCATATATCTCCAGTGGTATCTCATTATCTCCAAGTGGTATCTCCTATTAGGTGGTACCGTATAAAGTTTCAGATTTATTACTTTACAAAGTAAATGTCTACTTTCTTTGGTGAAAGTTGGTCCAACTATTCTTGAGTTAAGCTGGGATTTACATTTATATACATATATTAAATATCTAGAGGTGTGTGAGCAACGTCTTCGATGCTGCCTTGTAATTAAAAATCTAGCTGGTATGCTCGTTCATATTTAAACGAAGAATTAAATAGCATTGTGATTGTGATCTAATAGGTTGAGGAACCCAAATTATAGATTTGATACAAATCTCCGGCATTTATACATTTTACTTTCATCCCTTTTCAATTTACACTAATATCATCTTTTTTGGCTCCTTTTAGATATGAACCCCCTTCCGCCAAAGCATGCTACTAATCGAAGGTAAACGTAGAGAGTTAAAAGTAAAAGGAGTGTAGACAATGATCTCAGCGACTTCGAATACTATGGTTTCGATACTAGTGTGATGTTTTATTTTCTTTGTGCCACTATTCCCTGCAATACAAGGAGACTAATGGGTTCAACTTAAGCATAAATGGTACAAGAAGTGTTGCTACTTGTATCAGTATTCCCAAAGCTATGGGTTCTACAGTAATATGGGTCGTTTTGCACTGTTCTGTACGTCATTCACTTCGACTCTCTTTGTCACAATTTCACACACCCCTTCAGGTGCATATTGGCGCCTAACTTACATATAATGTGGAGTGTCATGCCTATCTAAGCTATCACCAAAATTATGGATTCAATGAGATTATCTTTATGTCAGCCACTACCATTGCTACTGCGAGGGCGGGATTTTCACTGCCCAGGCTGACACTGGTCCTAAATGGCATTACAGCTGCTACCAGGAAATTTAACGATGCCGTAAACTTGCGATTCGTTACTAATATCGCTTGATTTCGATATGTTTACGTTCCTACGTTACGACCCTGTCTGCGAATGAGAGTTCAATTCTAGTTTAGTGGAACCGAAATGACTGTTTTTCTAAGCGATTCGAAAATTATGGACTAATACCGATCGTTTTCTAGCATTTTTATATATATATTCCACTCTCCAAAGCTAATCCGACAGTACTCTTTTCAAACCAATAAGGCTAAAATTACTCTAGACATAAGCCGCCCTATGCAGAGTCTTTTCGAGATATGATTAGCGTCATACTAAGCTACTAACTACTGCAGGAGACTTATGTTAATCGAACTCTTTAGTATGGCACTAATCGCGCTTCAAAACGACTCTGCATAAGGCCGATCAAATTTATTTTAGTGCACACTCACATAAATCAACCTTTATATCTATAGTCCGCAGGTAAAATACACTGTTTCTCATCCTGAATCAGGGTATGGGATTGAGCATTTTTCTGAAATATATGTATGTTGTAGTATGGCTTTCGCTCGTACTAGAAAGGTGTTCCTATTATGAGGCTGGCCGTCCTGGTGTCAAGATTTGATCCATTCTCTATCAAATTTAAATAAAATTGTTTTTTTTTCTAAATTGTAGTCTTATGTATTTAGTCCATTGCGTAAAACTACATTTCACCAGTTACGCACAGAAAAGATGTACCAAACAAACATTGACTTGGAAGATTCTTCACAACTCTAAAATGAAAATTCTCAAATTACCCGGGCAGTTTTATGGTTAATAAGAAACGTTGATTAGTATCATAAAGCTGAAACAAAAATTATCCTTTTGTATTATGTAATCGGAGTTTAGCATTTTATGTAGTTGTATTAAGCGAAGATTGACTACCTTTCTTTCCTTACCCGGAAAAATACTATGATGCTACTTTTAATTCCTCATTTTCTCAATTTTAAGAAAGAAATTTTCTCCGGCTTTTATTTTCTTTAGTTTTTATAACATTAATAAGCGAGTAACAAGGGACGTATGCGAATCGTGACAGCTAGATATTTATGAAACTTTTACCTTGACTAATTGTGGATCGCTTATTATCATGGTGATAATCACTCACTTCGGAAATACCTTGTTTATCCGCTACGTATAATAAATATACCAAGTGCGTCTGGACAACGTCGTAACGCATCCATTTCTGCATTTCCGTCAACTCATGCGGAACCCATCGTGATGCAATTTTGTGCATGCGTAGGCGTTCCTTCAGGACGCGAAGCACAGTCGTATGCGCTAATCCGGTTTCGTGGGTGAGCTCACGAATAGTCATGAGGCGATCACTATCCACTAACGCGGCAACAGCTTGAACTTCTTCAGAGACGCTAGGACGAACTGACCAATGCATGCCTGGCACAGTTTGCCGACCTTCATTGAGTGCTTTTACCCACCGTGCCACTGTTCTGTACGGCAATGCCGATTCTCCACACGCCTCTTGAAGCCCTTGATGACACTGTCGTGCTGTACGACCTCTGGCATATTCAATCTTGATCCAACTCCGTTGTTCCTGTTTCGAAAACATAGTGACACCTTTATGTTAGACCACTCGCTCACAAGTGAGAGTGCTTCGCTCGCTTGTGTGCCTCCCGATGACGTGGGACGGGCGATTCAATTTGTTCGGATGGTAGGTAGGTGTATGAACAACGTGCGCTATCAGCGCCACTAGTACATCTCATTGCATAGTTTCTCCAGAGCCGTGTTGCCACTATTTAAGTTCCAGCCCTCGTAAGTGGAATAGAACGTCAAAGAAAATAAGCAACGTGAATTATCAGTGTTGTCAAAAAAGGGAGATATCAGGTTCTAAAACTAAGACGTTATGGGAGCCGTACAAGGAATTGAACAAATGTACAAAAATAAGACTACGGGAGGAACTAAAGTTCAGTGGGGAGTAAATCATAGCATGCACAGGATCCAGTGACTGACGGACTTGATGCTTCATATTGAGTTTGGGGCTGGGTCGAGAAATATACATATCTTTCCATACTATTTATAGCTTTCTGTTGTGTATATTGGTGTATTAAAATATTTTGCGCCTGTATATTACTGTTAATTAGAAAACAGTCCTTTTTGTCTTCATTGTCATCCCACATGTTAACGTTTACGATACCCTTGACTGGCACCTATCGTAGGTCATTAATCTTTGCGAATCGATTGTGACATATTTTTGTCACAGAATTCTTACCTTTTCTGTTACTGTTTTTGTAAATTTTCCAGACGCTGCCTCGTCATTTCTGTAGTTTGGAAGGCATTCAGAATTGTATGCAGTGATGTAATCCAAAGTCAGTTTGTTTTATAGCTCTCGTGAACGGCTCGAAATATCGATTTCTCTCACACACCACCGGAGAAAAAATCTTTGAGTTTTACGACCCACCGTTATGCCGGTTAGGCTAAAGGAGACGGTGATGATGAGTAATGAATGAAATGGTGGAATGAACAAAGTGGGAGTAAACGGGAGAGCCCCGAGAAAACCCACGCACACGGTGTTTGTTTACCACAAAGTTCACTTGGCGGGGGCTGGGATCGAACCCGGGACCCCAAGCACCAGAGGTGAACGCTCTACCACTTCACAAACCATCGGAATTGTTGTTCTACAGGAAGGCTTCCTCTTCATATTTCCGCCTTATGTCAAATTGGACTTCTTCTTTCTACGGCTACTCTAACATCTACCCTTTTTGGGGAGAGTCCTATTTCAAGCATGTTAGTCACTGGATGTTGTGCATGCTGTGGTTTACTCCGTACTGTACATGTTTCCTTCTGCAGTCTTGTTGTTGTTGTTGTGCATTTGTTCATTCCTCTGTACGGGATCCATAATTTCTGAGCTTTAGAGCCTAGTATCTCTCTTATTTGCCAACACTGATAACTCCCCGTTTGCTTATTTTACTTCACGTTTTATTTCAGATATGTTAAAGTCATAAAATGATATGCGTTCTATTAAAAAATATATATGTTTCTGCTGGGGTGGCAACACTGCTTGTCTGACACTACTGTCGTGTTATTGGTCATGTGTCCCCCAACCACAGGTATCAGGTTACATGAACACATTTTCTGCATTTTCCCGGGAATTTTAATGTATAACTCCACACAATCTCACTCGGTGACTGCATGGTATAATTAATCGTTATACCTAGCGCGGAAACAAGACACTTCTGCACTGGTTGACTATCACCACGATGATTAGCGATACACAGTTAGTCAGAGTACCAATTTTCATAAATATCTAGCTGTCACAATTCGCATACGTCCCCGATTGCATTTGTCAAAATACTTTATTTTATTTTTATTTTTCCTTCTTTATCTTCCAATTGCCCTAAAGCGTGCAAATTTCTTGCAGTTGTTGTAGATATGACGTAAGCTGAGACACAATGCGTATAGGGAAGATATCTGGTATCCTTCGCTAATGTATCGTAAGTCATGTAAATTAATTATCGTGGACGTGCTACATATGTCTGTGATCGTGTCACCTATGTGTAGAAAAACAGTGCCTTTGTTCTAAATTACTCTAAGCCTGCGATTATATAGAGGTCACACATCTATCGGAAGGAAGATACGATAATCGATCACGGCTGTCTTTTTGTAAAAAAAAAATAAAGATACAACAGATTTGGAATCTTTGTAAATAGATTTTGTAATGCGGATGCTGTCTACACATTTATCTTACTAAGAGGATTCCGATTTTAAGTTTTATGGACATCAATACACTTACGTACAGTGATACCAAGCGGATGTTATGCACGTGGTAGGTTTACTGATTCTGAGAATCTAAGATTAGTAGAAAATTCAAACGATTATAATATTCACTAACTAGATTGTCGCAGCTTGGATTTCGCGTAAACGGCACTTATTGTTTGGCATCAAATTATACTCTATAGTGAATAGGCTTGACAGTTTTAAACAATAAACTTCAATTTGGTTTTACCTATTACTCCGACGTTTACTGCTTGTGATTTCAGATAAGATTTTCACACAATCTATAGGATCTTTGGCAGTTGGCAACAAAACTTGCAATCAATTCTGGAGACGCCTATATAATTATAATGTTACTATTTGTGATTTATATTTTAAATGAGAAGCAGCCATTTCGCAAGGGGGTCTAATTTGTATAGAATATACACATCCGGTTCAAAACATTAAATGTTTCTCCAAGATTGGTTTATTTGCATAATTATTCAGATTTTTCAGGGGATAATTAAAGCATGTCACACCGTTGTTTCAATATATGTAAATGTATATTGTGTTTAATTTTGTAATAATAATCTTATATTAGAATATAATTTTCAACACAAGAAAAATAATATTTTAAATATTGATGATATGTTAAAGTATTTACTTTAATAACGTCAATTGTATATGTTTTGGAAATTTCAGGAACAGGTATACCAGGAAACATTTATTATATGCGTTTATGGATACATTTCCAACTCTTAGATTGAATCGAGAAATCATGTTTAGTGATTTGGACTTAGTTGGTAAGTTACTGTTGAATAATGATCAGTAATTAACATAAATAAAAAACGTGAATTATACTTTGTATACTCTTTTTTATTTTTTTTTTGACACACATGCAACAATATAATATAGATAAATGACGATAAATAACAATAAATAACGGAGTATTTTTATTGTTAATCCGAATGTATACTACTACAAACAGTAACTCCCTTCTCTAAAATTGTTATAGTTATGTGAGCTGGCTAATGAACTTAGAATTGATAATTGTTTGCATTATATATACCAATACATATCTCTCTAAACATATGTCCTTATTTTGGTCTGACAGTTACTTTAGTTACTTTTGTCATCGCTAAAAAGATTACTTTAGGAAATAAGATAAATTGTAATTTAATCATGGTAGTAATCATGCATAGCTAGTAATATTTATTCAGTTCCAAATTTGATATTATATCTATTTTTTTAAAACTTTCAGTGTAGGGAAATTTATATATTATATTAAAATCTCGATTCCTTGAATTGATTACTTGAATTTGACAGTACAATAATACACTATACAACTGATAATTAACAATTTCATATCTTTCTAGCATTTATTAAATTCATGTTTCTATTCAGGTTTCTAACGTTCTATTATCCATCATATTGTTGATTTAAAGTTGTTTATGCTATTACTTTTATTATTGACTAGAAACACTTTTACATTTTCCTTAGAGAATTATGTTATAAGAAAGTGTTGATTTCACTATACGTAGCAATGCAAAACAAGCTTCTCCTCCTGTACAGAGGCAATAACCAATTTAAAGTACCAGCAACTATTTATGTTTTAAATCCTAAATTAATCCACGTATAATTAGATTTTAAGTTTATTAGATTTTGATATGTATTTCATACAGTTTAGATCTGTCTCTAATTTTGTCATATTATTTACTATAGTGTGTAGAAAGATTTTTCATTTTCAGTGCATGAGAAGTCCTTGCCATGTTGGATTTGTTCATTTCTTTCTAAATCTTGAGATTATACATAATTAGTAAAAATGATTATCCATATGATGTTTATTGTACAATGTACTGCATTTTGCATTATGTCAGCTCCAATATACGAGTAATAGAAATGTGCAATCTTGCCAACTTTTGTCCCAGAATGCATTCTCGTACTTGATTTTAGTTCAAAGACTCTTCTCTCTTTTTACATTACATACTTCATGTCTTCCTTATTTTTGCTATTGCTTCTTTCTTCTAGACAACTTTTCAGAATGTTTCTTTCATAATTCAGATTATCTTAACCTCCAGTCATAGATATTTCTTAATTTTGTGATCCTTGGGGCTTGAACATAGTAATTCAGTATCCTCCTCCATCTTCTTATAATCAAAACTACTAATCCTGTTTAACTACAAACTTTTTGCTTCTTACACTGTCACCTTGTTCCTTCAGTTTTGCCAAGTTAGCATTTTTTTCGCATCTGATTTATGAACCTTTATAGTTAATTTTAGCTTTACATTTTTTGGGATCCTTCAATTTCGAAACAAAGTCCACTAAATGTAATATTGTTTTGTTTATCCACTCCTAGCTTTCTACTTTTAATTCCTGTGAAAACACGTCTTTCGGTTCAGAATAAACGTAACCCTTTATGAATAAGCTATTGTTAATATTAACATTGGTTGCCTCTTGCACTATTTTATGTATTGTCATTTTTCGCGTAAGTTTCTTCGTTCTTGGTTCATCACTTTAAATGTATAAGTCTTCTATTCTGGTTATTTTCTTCTAAATAATTACATTTCAACTGTCTTCCTTATTAATTATTTTTGGTTACCCTATCTATTTTTTTTTTTGGCCTATGAGTAATTTATTCTATCCGTTTACTACAATAAAGTTTTAAAATCACAATTCTCATTCTGTGTGTTGATTCCTGTTGACTTTTATCTATTAGAAATGTAAATTTTTCTCATATACTATTTCTTTGCTGCTAGCTACTCCCACCGGAAAAATGCTTAGACCTTTCCAGTAGACCGTGATCTTCACTGCGAGCATTCTAAATGTTGTTATAATGAAGTAAGGATTACCCACTAAAAGTCATCCTCCCGATTGACTTGTTTGTCATATAATTATTAATGAAAATGGATTCTTGTATATAACGTTTTTCACCTTAATTTGATTTGAGTGGTGAAATTTTTCAAAACGTTTGCGCCTTTAGCTCTGGTTTTGTTTTTGTTTGGGCTGATAACATGTGTCGATGGATATAGCAGTTTGGTGCACACTTCAATCCGCTTGAGGACGCTTGCTAGTTCTTCATGTTTCAATGATTAGTGTTTGTTCGCCCTGTGAATATTATTTGTGGCGCTAAATTGCTCATATTCTCATTTAATTCTAAACTAGCATACCCAATACACTACCGTTGACCACTTCAATATTTAAAACGCTGTTGGACTTCTGCTTTTCTTGATTTGAATAGGAATTTTGTGACTTTCAATATTTTTATATGAATTCAGTTTTGCCATTTCTTATGACTGCTGAATGGGATTTTCTGCATATTGCAATTACCTTCGAATTCGAGATACTGGGATTTGAAGTTTTTCTTTTACTTATTTTTTTTAAGAACGTGTGTGTTTAACTTATCTTACTACAACGTAAATTTTTCCATTGGATCATAAATATTTGGACGTCGATACTCCTTCATAAGTCCGTGATCGAAAAACAAAAGTTTCTACACTTAATAGTTTACTTCGCTATGGAAGGTGTCAATGTCGGATAGTAAAACTCGTGACCTTGATTTAATTCCCTGGCGTATATTAAATAATGGTAATATTAACGATTCTGTCTCACATTTTACGGATATTACTTCTGCGTTTGTTAATGACTTTGTTTCGCGAAAACGTAAACGGCTTGGTCTTTCCCATTCGTGATATGAGGCAGAATTTCGCCTTGTTTTACGAAACACTGCTCTTAGATGCTGTGGAAGCTGTTTACTAATGAATAAACCTACAGCTCTTTTTCGAACATTGGACATTTGAAATATTTTCTCCGGAAAAAATATAATAAATATTGGGAAAATGTACCAGTTCAATTCACCTTTAAACTAAAGAGTTTCATCACACTCATAAATTCCGGTAGGCAACAACAAGAAATATACTACAACTCAAATAGTTTCCATGGGAAGCACAGAACGGCTTCTTTCAATGAGTAATTTTGCGGTAGATTTACAAAGCTTGGGACTCCCTTCTCTTAACCTAGGATCCAATCTGTAGGTGTTCCTAGTCTCTGTTTACAATTAATACCTCCCCTGATGAAGTGAAATCAACAATTTCTTCACTATTATCTAGCCTTTCTTTTGGTTCAGACAATATTACTAATATTTTCATCTTATTACAGCGCACTCACTTGCCCAATCTTTATGGTTGCTATTCAATATATTTTCATCGCACGATATCTCTTAAAAACTGAGGAAGTCTCCAAATATCATACCCATGTTCAAATCTGGCGATAGAAAACAAATGCTATCTTATAGACCTATTTTCATCTATAACTATTCAAAAAACATATAGAATCTTTCGGATATTGCGTTTCCTGGTTTGCTCTGGATTGGAACCCCTGAAGTCAATTATAGCGGTTTTATATGTTATACTATACAGCGTTTCTTAAAGAATAGATTGTAAATGACGTAAACTATATAGGACTAGACTTGCAACGAAGCATACATTCACCTTTAAAATTATATATATATATATAGTGGCGATCCTTAAGATTAGGTCAACATTGTGATTACTACTATTCGGGATTCTAACACCAACTTCCATCTGATTCAGTTCGGCATACATTTGGCTCGAACTCAAAATACTCTTTATAGGTGGAATCCATATATACAACCACTCATACAGTTTTGACGTCATCACAAAAAAATCATATTATATGCATTTTTTAACTTAAATGCATTTTTTGTTTAATTTACAGACGAACACATGCATATATAAGTAAGTATCAGATGATCACTTAGCACATCGTAAGGTGAGATGAGTAATACCCAGACATAGCTTCCATCTCATTCATATCACAATAAATACACAAGACACTGATCAATAATAACCATTAACAGGAATATACACACTTTCTCAAGATTTATCAATCAATGAACTTAATAAATTTAACAACGTTTTTCACTATCTTCAGTTCGTCGTTATATATTTAGATGTTAAAGATCATACACTTTCAGTCAACAACAGTATACATACTTTCCTTTTCTTCTTAACTAATATGTTGGATTATAATCCTAACATCATAAATATATTTACAACAGTAAAAAAACATAATTATATTGTAGTATTTTACAATAATCAGATTTATATAGTTATTCATAATTTTAAGGAAATAAGTTAAATAAGAAGTATAATTTTAAATGTTAAAATAACCGAAATCTCTTCTAAAATGATATAGATCTATGGCCTTTCTGAATATAAAGCATCTTTGGAAATAAACCTCCAATCCTCCAAGTTAACTTGGAAATCCTCCAAGTTAAATTTTTCTTCTTATGTAAATAACTATTACGGGAGATGAAATGACACTATTTATTGAAGTGCTAAAATGTCTGTAACAGGGCGAGGCCAAAATTTGGCCCGTTACACATCCTCTGTTATGTGGCGATTCTTTGTGCAAAATATTTAAACATAGTGTGTCCAACTTTGCCAAAGATTTTAAAAATAGTTTTCAACTTGGTCTCAATTTATCAGAGCTAGTTACTCATGTGCCGCAAATATTTATGTCTAAGTCCCAGCTAGATGCAGTTTATTTTTACATATCAAAGGCATTTCACACCATAAACACCAATTTGCTTCATTTCAAACTTTGTAATAGATATAACGTTAATTGTATGCCTTTTCTAGATTGTTATCTCTCAGATAGAGAACAGCGTATCACTCTACCTAGATCCGTGTCTCCATTTAGTCCTTTGTTATCTAGAGTGCCTCAAGGGAGCTTGCTGGGTTCGCTTATATTTTGACTATATATGGTCGATATATCTAGCATCTTTTCCTCCTCTTCATCAAATATATTACTTTATGTCCTGAGTGTAAAGTCCTCAGAGTCCATAACACTATTTGCGATGCTTCTTTACTGGAACTTGACATAGGTATGTTATGTAAAAGATCTTCTACCTGCAATCTGTGTCTAAATATAATTAAATATTCTACAATCTCTATTTCCTTAAAAATGAATGGTGTTCAACATATGTTAATGATGTACCTATTAAACTAGTTTCGACTAAATAACTGTAGGTGTTTTCTGTGATACAAAACTCTTCTTTGCAGACCATATCTGTTGGACGGTATCTCGAACTATAAAACTACTTGGAATATTCTATAGTTTTCCTTAAATACAAAGTCTTTTTGCCCACACAATATCTAATAACGCTTTTATATCTCCGACCATTAAATATTCTTACCCTGTAAAGAATGTGGTAGTACCTCATAACCTAACTCTCATTGACTCTGTATTAAACTTCTTTCTTTACTTAATTATATATGGAATTTCCGATTACGTAATTACTCGAAACAAGAACTAATGTATTTAATGAACTCAGGTGCCTATGGCAAATGACGCCGGGTGCTGATTTTGTCTACCTGTATAAGACCATCTATTTTAAAATTGATTCAGAATTTATACTATTGCTGATTAACTTCCGTGTTTCTCAGTGGCAAACTCGCCCTCTCAACTTGTTAACTTGCGAGACACGTAGGTTTCCGATTGTAAATGGCTTCTTGTTTTACAGCCTAGCACATTATAATACATTGTCAACAGGATGTAACATCTTACCCTCTGAGTGAAAGTTTAGAAGTCAATTAATGAGAACGTTGTAAATTGAAAAATGATTTTTTTCCCTATATTTTTTATTCCTTATTTATTGGTTGTTACACTTTTTTATCCGTATGTTGTACAGTTTCAGCTATTTGACCTATGTTGTACGAAACTTGGCATTAAACAAAATAAAATAAAATAAATCATGTGTCTTCAGGTTATGATAACAATAATATCATTAACAAAGAGCAAATGTGAACAGCATAAATTTTTATTTCCTTTCTCCAATTTCTGAGATGGATTTCATATTTGGTATCAAGTATTTCAAGTTCAACGTAATAAAGACAATTTATATGTTGCATGTTGATAATTATGAGCTTTTAGTAATGTACGCATTGAAGGATAAGCATTATTTTAAAGCTACAAGTTCCACCATCTTTTTCTAAATTAAGTGAAAGTTCAGATTGTTGATTACGAGCTTTTCCTTCTCAATATAGGAGCTTATTCTTTCCGTTGAAGCCAAACAAACTATATAAATGTAATAGTACGTTTTATGTAACATTACCTTTTATGTCAAATTACGCTTTAAGTTTTATGCGGGATAGATCATAATATGATGTTAACGATTACCAATTTGAATACATATAAAATTAAGATCCACGTCAATTTCAAATGCGTACGGCGCGGAGCAATTGATTTGATCGTATTATAATACTTGAAGTTCATACAAATCTTCCCACCTAATGAATGTTAACCCCATTTAGTTAATAGGTAAAAGAATGCAAAAACCATAACAATATTAAAACTTGCAAGATAGTGTTATGAATGTTCTTAAGCAATCAGTCATTGCTCACTGTTAATTATCCCTTCGAAGGTATCAAATCTATCTATGCAAAATATCTACTACGGTCTTGTTAAATAGATCTACATCATCAAAAGCAGTTATATCGCACACAAGGAAGTAAACTTCTTAACACTTGAAATATTCGTTAATAAGTAAGCTTTAGTTCGAAGACTTTAATTGTGTACAGATTGCAAACCTTACGCTTTTATTACAAACTGAAAAGCAGCTACCTGAGTACAGGTCTAAGGAAACATTTAAAGTGAATGAACCCGATAATGTTTCATTGAACAAAGTGAACACGTAAATGTTTATTCAATTTAGCTGAGAAAAATGTGTGCCTATGTTGATTTTGAAGTCACTGAGGGATGGAAGTCACTGAACTCTCAACTCAGAAGCTTGCAAACCGAAAATAAGATTAATCTTCTCGGGACTAAAATTTTTAAAGATATCCTCAAGGACAACACCTTTACCAAGTTAAAGCATTATTATTCCGAATGCTAATTGTTGCAACTAAATTTCAATAAATACTTTAAAGTTTTACAAACGGAACACTAAGAAACTTTTAGTTACTGTGTTGGTATTATGAAGAAAAAATGTGAAATGCATATGAAAGAAATTATGTTGTTTAAATAGCCACCTTATGTTAAAGAGTTAACACTGGTGGCAGAGGACTGACGAAAAGACGAGGGAAAACAGTAACTTAGATATCATTGCCATATAAAGAAGCGTTGGAAGCAAGACCCCATTAACAGGAAGCAAAAAGGTAAAAGAAAGAAGAGGAAGTAGCAGGGCAAGAACAAGCTGGCGAAGAGGATAGGTCACACATGCAGCAAGGAGAAAGATATTGAGAGCAAGTTCATCAGAGTACGCAACTTGCCTCCATTATGCTGGGTAGTATTTCGAATCTAATGTGAAATGGGTTGCCTGTAAGATGTGCAAATTTTGGTCAAATTATTCATTTTAAGTTATAGATAGTGACGACATCCATGAAGTTTATGTTTGTAAGTTCTTCCGCCGAAATTCAGTGTACCCATTGTGCCCATGTGTTCACGTCCACGTGAAAAAACATTACTTTCCATAAACACGTGTGTGTCCTTCGGTTTGGAATCATATAAACCAAATATTTGTGATTTTTCTACCTATAACTACAAATAATATGTTAACTTCATTTTCAGTATTCTCTTTTCACTTTTATTACGCTTATGTAGCCATTTATATTAAGTACCTCGTTCTGCTCCACCTTTCCCTACTAAATTGTATGGATCCCAATGCATCCAGAGGGATAAGCGTTTAAAAAAAATAACTCTCTAATTTAAACACTTACTGTAATCATATTAAATATATATTCAACCACTGTAAAATTGATATTTTCCTTAAAGACTTTAACATTTTAACAATAACTGATCATAGATTTTGGTATTTGGGTTGGTATCATCAATTACCTAGATATCATTGTTCTTTGCTATTTAAAACTTAAAACCAAATCTTTTTTAATACACATTTTAATTGGATATAAAAATACAAAATGATCTAACGGAATCAACAAGTACGGTTCAAGTGTTCCATCTATAGCGGTATTGTATATTTTAATATCATTACTTGTATTTTTAACATCTTTATTTGTATTTACGGGCAATACGTGCTACTAAGATATGCACAAGCTAGCTAAGAGAAGGAGAAGAAAATATAAGACGTTAGAATTACTTTATTCCGGATATTATGATTGATGTTCTGTTACATAATAATTTGACGAAATGTGTTATTGGTCGTCATACAATAAGAGATATAAGATATAACAAAGGGTATATCTGTATAATCTACATGTATGTTATTTAAAGTGTGTCAACGTTTTCTTCATTACTTATTATAATAAAAGATGGCGTAATATCAACATGGAACTTTATGTGGAATTTGTTAAAATAGTAAACTAGATTTTGGACATATTCGAACTATTGGCTATAGTTGACCACTATATAAAAAATTATACAAAAATACTTATAGTGGGCATATATATTTTGGTGTGAGAAGATAAATAAACAATTTCTTTAATAACTAACTTAAGATTGATTTTAAGATTATGTAGTAGTTTATATCAAATCCTTCAACACGGAATATACAAAGTATTAAAATGAGTGTTAATGGGAATGAAAATACACCTGACTAGCTAACTTTATTAAACAGCAGTTTAGGGAATTGAAACGACATATATACCGTAATCATCAATTGTTGTTACACAAGTTTGTTCATGTGAGTCAAGGGTTTGAATTCAGGGATCGTAAATTGAAACCAATTTTACATCAAATGTTCGTAAAAGTTGAAGCTACAGTTAATGAACATACAGAGCAAAGTGCAATGGAAAAAAATAACGAGAATGCAGAGAACGATGTTTGTTCCCAATACAATCAGCACGACTCAGGAATTCGTCTCAATTTCCAAAAGTGATAGTTCACAGACAAACAGTGACTCGCAGTGATTTAATTCTGTTCCTGTTTTGCAAATACTTGAAGCAAATGGAAACAATGAACTTATTCCTGATAATGTTGTGAGGCTAACCATGGAAGGCAGCGAAACTGAATATGATCGCAA
The DNA here is from genome assembly GCF_964235325.1 of Thermobia domestica. Lineage (NCBI taxonomy): Eukaryota > Metazoa > Arthropoda > Insecta > Zygentoma > Lepismatidae > Thermobia > Thermobia domestica. Next base: position 287,372,119 of record NC_137456.1, on the reverse strand, counting down.
GCGGAGAGATAAGTTCCGCGGAAAGATTACTGGTACAGAAATGGAAGTCAAAACGATCGGTGAAGAGAATAGTGGGTTGATAGAAAAGGAAAGAAGTCAGTTAAATATTATCTGCCTGGCATAGATGCAGCTACTTCTAAGAAGCAGAACAGTGAAACATCAGATGATCAGAAGAAGACTTCATGGAACAGAAACCGTGGTAGGACAGACTACCTTGAATCTTGTGGAAGGAATAAGTACAGCCCTGTTAGAAGACACGACATTTCTTCTCCAGTCTAACGGATGAGAAGTGAACCTAATTTTACCGGTAATTTAAGAGAACCTAATCTGAGTAGCAAAAGTAGTAGTAATCGTGTAACTGAATCTAATCTTAATAGCAACAGTATAGTCATCATAGTATACTTAACAAGCATGTAATCATTAGATCTAGTTTCAATCGAATTGGACTTCGTAGAAATTTTATAGATGGCAAAAATTCTTAAAATAAGAAACAAAGAACTGTAGAAGTATGCACAATATTGTATTCTGGTTTACGACTTTCAATGCAATTTGAATTAATTCGTTGGTCATGTAACTCCACCTAATGTTGTGGCGTCCGAAAGAATATATTCAATAGTTTCTTCTTTCATTTCACTGAAAATATCGTTATGATTTCTTGTTTTATTTGGACTTTATTTGAACGCTATTTAGATAATATAAATAATCGTAACACATTTAGTTATCAAAGAAATTAATCCCAAACTTTTCTTATTTTGGGTTTACCAATATTAATAAATTAAGTTATGGCACCCTTCAAAATATACTAAAAGTAAATGCATGCAATTAGTTAAGACATTGGTTCCTTCCGAAGTTGTATACAAAGTTAACATGGATGATATTTAATCTTTGAATTATTTCTCAATATGATAATTTTTTTATTTGTGATTTTGATTATCTTGTTTTCTACTAAACATTGTCGATATTTCATTTGTATTTTGAATGTTGCTTGAATATATATTGTATTTGATCCTTGCTCGTTCAAAAGAACAATTATATGAATGTCATAATAATATCTTGTTTTCAAAATCTTTTTAGTTATGCCCGAGAAAATAATATAGGTTTTGTTATCTTCTAACTCATGATAAGTAATAATGGCCTCGAAAGGGCTAAAAATAAATAAATTTTATACCGTATTTTGAATGTACCTTCTTCTTACGTCTTTGAGTTGTACGAATATTTACAATAAAATTAATTATGAGAATTAGAATAAATATGAAAATGATATTAATAAACAAATATGATATATAATTATATAAAATGTAATTTTTATCCATACAAAGGTCATTGAGAAACTGAGGTGATCAATATGGGATATCTAACGGTCCAGGATTCTTTTTTTATTTATTGTAAACAAAACGTCGTATTGTTCGGGTCACATTATATAAAGATATTGTATATTTTAATACCGTTACTTGTATTTCTAACAGCTTTACTTGTATCTACGGGCAATACGTGCTATTAAAATATGCAAAAGCTAGCTAAAAGAAGAAGAAAATATAAAACGAATTATAATTAGTTTCTTTCGGATATGATAATTGATGTTACGTTAACATAGTAATTTGACGATATGTGTTGTTGGTCGTCATAGCAACGAGAGATATATAACAAAGGAAATCTTTTGTATAATCTACATGTATGTTGTATAAAGGGTGTAAATGTTTTCTTCATTACGTATTATAATAAAAGGAAATATCAAGATGGAGTGTTTGTGTGGGTTTTGTTAAAATAGTAAACTATATTTTAGACATATTCGATCTGTAGGCTACAGTGTAACGCTATATATAAATATATACAAAATAAGCATAATGACTACACATCTGTTGAATCAGCCGAATCAGGTGAATCTAACGCTCCTAACATTGAATTCAGTTGCCAATGTTGCCACACCTACTAATGAGTATCTTCTTACTACTACTAAATCTAGGAATGTTTTACCATGTTCTCACTGTGGTAAACATTATGCGAACATAGGATTTCACGTCGTCTAACTTAGGCAATATATTAATATAGTTAAATTCCAAAACGAATATTTTATGGCTTCTCCCTCGAGGTGCTCGAGCTGCAGTAGCTGATGCGCTTGCCTATGTGTTACTTCAAGTAACTATTTAAAATGACGAAAAATATTGGACCATATTATTTCTAATTTCTTTAGTTGCACTAACTATTCCCGAAAATTCAGAAAATGTTAAAAAATCTTATCTCCTGGGTAAAACAAAGAGTTCCTCTTTGAAGAGATGTAAGTAAACTGGCCTTAATCTGCCATGAAACGAAAATCAAGATCTCTTCCGAAAGAGAATGTTTCCAATCTTAAGACTGCGGAAAACAAACGTTTAAATGGTGACATAACTGGAGCAGTCCGTCTACTAATGCCACATGATTCTGTTGCAGCTTCCGACATTTCTGTGTTTGAGACGCTATGGCAGAAGCATCCAGCCCATTGAAGTGAATTCATTTTATCGATTCTCCCTGATGAACCAAACAGCTGTGAAGGAGTATCGACTTATGAGGTTAATTTAACTACCAATCTATTTGTATCTGGTAGCGCGGGAGGTTCGATGGTATTCGCTCTTTGATTCTCAAAGATCTCCTATCCTGTCAAGTATTTGAATCGAAGGAAAAGCTCGTAAAATCATTATGCGATCTGTTCAATTTATTTATTTCAGGATAAGATCCCTAGGAATTTCGGCCATTGTTTTTCTGAGGCAAACCTACGGCTTTTAATAAGAAATATGGCATAAGTTGACCTATCGCCGTTGGGAATGTTTGGCGCAGAATATCAGCAAGAATTATATGCCTTAGAACACGGAAGTCATTTAAGACCTTTTTGACTCCCTATCAACTTGGTGCTTGTATTCCAAACGGAGCCGAAGCAGCCGTACATGCAACCGGGTTTATATTTCCTCAATTCACAATGCTCCTAAGGCCAATGCTTCCAATCTTAAATCTGTCTTTTTGTAACGCATTTAAGGAGCTTTATCGGGACTTCATGCGTACAGCACTGTAGAATGAATTTCCTTGAATCTATAAATATGAGTATAATGAATGTTACTCTCAAACCAGTGATCTATTCTTAGGTCAAGACACTATATCATCCCAGAGAGAAGTACAACAATGCGATACACTGGGCCCAGCACTCTTTGAAATAATTACTCATTCCTTAGTCAAATCAATCAACACTGAATTAAACATGTGGTATTTTGGTGTTGAGACTATCGCTGATGAACCAGAAGTACTTCTTTCAACTCTAGCACAAATAAATGAGAAGTCATCTGAACTTGCCCTGAATTTGAATTTTCGAATGTGTGAAGTTGGATTTCTTGGGCCAGATGAAGACAAGTTCGACCTATTATTTAAAAGACATGACCCAAGAATACGTCTACAAACTAACCAGGACGCTTGTCTTCTAAATACTGCTCTCACAAAAGAAGCATTTATCAATGTCTTAATAAACAAAATATCGAAGTTAAACAATTTTTTGTCTCGTCTCGCCTCAATTTCTGTCCAGCCAGCTTTCTTTCCTCTATGTGCATCTTTGTCAATTCTTCATTTAAATTACTTCTTACGATGCGTTCTATCTTGGAATGAGACTCTACTACTGGAAAAATATGATCTTATCCTTAAAATTGGTCTGGAGTCAATTTTAAACTGATCCTTGAACGACGAATCTTGGTTTCCAGGTATTCGATGATCCGTGGTATTGCAATTCCTTCCTTTTTAGCGTCCTAACACGGATTTCTTTATTCAGTTGAGGGTCTCCTTCCGCGCGGTTAAAAAATCGACCGACATGGTACAATTGAAGAAGGCTCTACGAAATAGAAAAAATCACAGATACAGATCTTTCAGAAATTAACAAAAAAGTTCTCAGGCATCTTGGTATACACCAATTGCAGCGCATTTTCATGAACTTCTTACAGTCAATTACTGCTCCACAGTATAAAGCCAGGATTCTTGCTGCCTCATCCCTACATGCTGGGCATGATTGAGTGCAATACCCTCCCACAATTAAGTATTCATATGACTAATGAAACTTTTCGAATCGGTGTCGCCTTAAGATTACGTTCAGCTATTTGCGAGCAACATCGCTGTCCACCTTGCAGGGATCAATTTAGCCAACGTGCTCTGCATGACCTTTCATGCATGAAGAGCATGGGAGACACGATCAGTGAATGATATCATTTTACTAACACTTACTACAACTGGAATTCCTTCAATTGTGTGAACCTGCAGGCTGTTCTTGTAAAGATGGGAAACGACCTGATGATATGACATTAGTACCTTGTATAAGAGGCAAATCATTAGTATGGGACTTTACGTGTTGAGATATATTTGCGTGTTCTTTCAAGTCTCCCATTAGCTGTTATGAATGCAGGAGCTGTTAGTAGTCATAGAGAGGTAGACAAGCCAAGGAAATATAAAAACTTCCTTGATAAATTTATTTTTTTCTTCAATAGCCATTCAGACTAGTGAAACTTGGAAATCTACAACCCTTGATTTTATTAGAAAAGTAGGCAGACGCATGTATAGCGCTTCTGAAGAATTCCGTTCAAAATCTTTCCTAGTTCAATGCATAGCTATTGCTATCCACCGTCGCAATGTGTCGTCCGTTGTTGGAACCTTACCACATGGAAAGGTACGAGAGATAATGTTTCTTATCTAACACAAGGGGAAACACTGAATATTAATACTAGATAAACGATATAGTGTACAAATAACGTCTATATAGTATTTGAAAAGTACATCAATGCGACATACTGAAACACACATGCTTGTGTTGGTGAGGCGCTAAAAATTATATATAGACCGAAAACGGTTAATTGAATGGAACTTTACTGTTCAATTGTCTGATTGAAAAATATATACCGTAATAATTGTAATAACAATTATTTTAAAACATTGTTGTACAAATTATGTGGAACTTCCAGATAATTGTTGTTTCTTTCAAAATTAATATTTGTTTACCTGTTTTCAGTGTGAAGGTCTTGTTTGTATGTTGGTACACTTCTGTTGTACTGTATGATGTGTTTGTTGTTAATGTTCCAAAGGAAGTGAGTGTGGCAAATAGCAATTAGCAAAGGAGTGGATGTGAAGAACATGCAAATTTTGTTTGTGCTGATAAATGATCATCATATACAGTTTGTTTCGCAATAAGGCGATGCGATTTAAAAAAATCAATAGTTCGAAATCTATAATAAATAAATAATGAGTGCCAAGTAGTATGAGAACGTTGCATGACATAATTTAGAAATTATGGAAGCTCGTAAACGAAAATTGACCAGAGGACTTTGAAAAGCTTAAACCTTTCACCCTGTGTTTTCATTGTATCTGATATAGCCATAGCACATAGTTGCCAAAACTGTTACAAGTTAATATTTTTCCAATAAATACATTGTTTCCTCCAGGTCCAATTTAAAACAGATGTATCAAATTTTTAGTTTTCACTATTTGAAAGAAATATTAAACAATTCTGAAAAAAGTAAATTTAATGGTAGAATATTATTGCGGAAGACACTTGCTATTCAAAGAAATAAGTTTAGTTTACAGAAAATTTTAACAGAAGTGTGTAAAACAAGTGTATGCAAATTTTAAAAAAATCCAGCAATTAGGATAAACAAGTATAAACAATAACAGCTCATTTCGTCGGTATGTTTAGATTTTTCAGAATAGTCTCAAAATATTATTGCTTCTTTGGTTGTCTTTTGTGAGTATACAAAAATGAGCAAATTCAATCAATTAATAAAACACACAACAAACATTTATCAGGCATGATCAGATTGTAAGAGTTCAAAGGTTCTTGTCTATTCATACATACATATTGTCTATTCATACATACCTAAATAACGTTATTTTTCGACAAAGTGCCCATATCAGTTGAGGCACTTGCCGCATCGTGGGGTGAATATGAAGATTCACTTCTGGTAAAAACCCTGTTCTTCTATATTCTGCAACTTTATCATGATGTGATTCACTATCTTCTCTCAAGCGAAGCGATCTCTACTACATTTCCCCTCAACGGTGGGGACATGTGAAAGCCGCTTACAGTGAGATCCTGGCTGTAGGGAGAGTGGTTGATAATGTGTCAAAGAAACTGCTTCAATAGATTGATGATCATCTGCATTGGGTCGGTCACCGCATTCCTCGTTCGTGATGTTTCCTCCACCAGTAGCAAAATTTCAAAACTATTCTGCGACATGTTTACGAGATATTACCGTTTCTTCGTAAACATTTTCAGACTGCCTCGAATTAAGTCAGTGGTTAGATGTTTTACCCACAAAAATCGAATAACTGTGAGGACTTACTGAGGAGACCATTTTCCAAAGAAGTAGCCATTTTAGGTGTCCGAAGAATCAGAATACATGTTGATATAAAGTAAGATCACCTATGGATGAATCAGAGAACGAATTATGAATATTTCCTTCAGTTTAGAGTATTGGAGATAACCCGGCCAGAACAGGAAGTCAGAGGAGAAGAAATAGCAGTTATAAATACTGGTGAAACGAATAGTAGTATTCGTTCTAAGGCTATTGATATTATTTGTATGATAATTACGGTTGTGATCAAGTTTACTGCACCTAGAATTGAAGAAACGACGGAGAATTTGACGAAAAAGGAAGAATTCTTTTCTACAATTCTACAATTCTACAATTCAAGAATTCTACAATTCTCTTGTTAAATTAAGGTAGGAGAGGGAAGAAGCATTAAACATTTTCTTTTATTTAGGCGAGGAAATTCTGTCAGGAAAACTAAGTATAAGGGTCTTTATTACTTTCCGAAGCCACCAATTATGATTGGAATTACTAAGAAGAAAATCAAAATGATGGGGCCAGCAGAAAATACTACACTATAAAATTTAACATTTCCGATTTATTTACTAGGTTCTCCTAGCTCGGCACGAATAAGATCAAGAGATGTACCTACTTAATCAGCTCAGTTCCAACAAAATATGCATATTTTACCAATATCATTGAGATTTGTGGAAAACAATTAATGTTGCATGTGAATCAAAATGGTGGCCAAATACTTAGCTGTGGATGGCAAATCTCTTTATGGTAATTTACAGCCCGTATTAATAGTTTTTATTGTGAATATATGACGTCGGGCTGCAATTCCGAAATAGAATTTAAATACTAAGACCTAATAAGTGCATTACGTTTTTATGAAGTATCGAAGTGAAAAATTGATTATGATGGTTAATAATAAAGCTTGTGTAAGCCGATCGTATATAATGAAACATAGTAATAAGTGTCGTTATTACTACGATAGTTTTAAGACTGAGTGATATTTATTCTGAGGCTTTAATTATCCTAAACCATTTTGGGAAAATGAAAGAAAGGGAGCAAGACCTCCTAACGACTTGTTCTGAATTGAATAGCTAATTTTATTCTGGTGTCAATTTCGCTTGAAAAAGATTGAGTAATGTGGAATATTTTATTTTTTTATGAAAAGTGACCTAACCATGACTTACTTGCCAGTGACTACTACCAGTGACAGTGAGTTACTAACCATGACTTAAAGCAGTGTACAAAATAGGGAGTAAAACAAGAGTAGTGTAACATAGTAAATCATACATATTTTTAAATCAGGTTGTAAATGTTCCTGATGTTTTAACTCCCGTTGTATTACATATCAGGTTCGAGTTTTAGCCCCATGTTTATGCGGGTTAGACTAAAGAAGATATTACATATCGATAAATCGTGTCTCGGCTAAATCGGAATTTTCAGCCAATGTGACAAACATATTTTTGAGTAAGAATGCCAGTAAGATGACTCCAATTTGTGATTAGTTCAAGTTTTTTTTTAATTTATAATGAAATCGTTATCTTAGATAAATTCGATGTGCATCTTCACATTAAAGGTTTATAGTATACTAGCAGCGTTCACCCCGCTTCGCTGCGGTCACCCCGGAACGCAATAAACTTTGTTACTTAGATAATTTTTACTTTTTCGCTTTCAAGTGATATGATAAAAACCATAGAAGATTGCATTAAATGTTAACATTATATCGCCTGTCATTTATGTTAACCCGCCCCGCTTCGCTGCGGTCATCCCGGTGCTGGCATATTGTAAAAGTGTCTGTAAAAATAAGCAAATCTTTTAAAAAATTTTAAACAGAAGATTCAAGCTATTTTCCGCTGTATATCGCCTGTCATTTATGTTAACCCGCCGAGTTCCATGGTCATGCGGGTTGCATATAAATACGTTTATTTTTACCTATGATGAATAACTAACAAAGGATTTGTACGTTATGGACACTTGAATGGTCAATTATCTCAAGACACTGGTAATTAAAAATTAAAGTGATATGATAAAAACCATCTAGGGTCCAAATCCTAATAACCCCCCAAAAATAAAAGAAATTGGTTCAGCCGTATTAGCGTGATGAGGTAACAAAGGATTTTGTACGTTCTCTTTTATATAATAGATTGTGATAATGTGAAATTGTGATATGGTATATTGTCTTACATAATTTTTTTTTTGAAAAATCATAAGAGACAGAAAAGTAAATGTCAATAATAGAAAAATTGGTAAATATAACAAATATAATTCATCTTAAGTCTAAAAATAATATTCTCCCTTATTATTTTAGTCATTTATGAACCGTTTTGTAGATTTTTAACCACCAAGTGATAAGATTGTACAAGTTAAGGCTGTTTATTATCAAAATGATCATTTGACATTTTTTTTGAAAATATCCTTTTTTAAAAAAAAGATTTTCGGTGAACTAAAGAGAGTGGATCTTAAATCGAAAGGTATAATTAATTATTTTCAAAGAAAACGAACAGTAGAAGCATACATCTATATATTAAAATGCTACAATAGCAATTAAGAGTACGGTCACGGTAATTTTGAAGTTTTCAGTAGAGTATTGGGCCGAAGCCCCTGACTTCATGAGTTAGATGGTGTAAAAGATATTTACAACATGTGCAGATGTTTTATTGCGTGGTACTATTGTTTTGTTAGGCGTGGTACACTACATCGGCTACTGTCGCAGAGTAGCTAATAATATCAGTGCGAACGCTGGGAAAATATTAAATGCGTGGCGTGCGATAGACATTTCGTAGAGCGAATTCGGTGCCGATGTTAGCTATTGCTGGATTAATGTGTCTGAGTAAAGTACACAAGAACTTACTGTAAAGATGTCGCAGTAGTTCTCTAACAATAGGAAGCTCTAAATCTTCCAGAATTTGTCTGTTTCGTGTATATCTGTCGTGACCAGTGATTATACGACCGGCTCTAGTTTGCACACTTTCAAGTGTTCGAAGGTGACTGTATGAAGCATGTTGCCAAGCAGGGCATGCATATGAGAGTGTGGACATAATGCTGAGATTTTTTGTAAAGCTGTTTGCTTTATGTCGCTAATATGTGCGGAGAACGTTAGCTCACGGTCTAAAGTCACTCCTAAGTATTTGGCGTGGGTGGCGTGAGGAATGTGTGCGTTCTCATAGATAAGATGTCGAGGGACGTGAATGCACCTTCGACTGTGGATGGCAGCACAACTTTTGTCTGTATTTACTTTAATTTTTCGACGTCTTGCCCATTCCTGAAAACATGTTAGTTGACGTTGCATATAGATGTAGCATTGTGCAAGGGAATTGCTGGTCTTGAAAAAGGCAGTTTCATCGGCGTACGTTGCGAGAAAGTTATGTGGTAGGGTTGGAAGATCTGCAGTATACAGATTATATAAAAGCGCTGAAAGTACAGCGCCCTGTGAAACACCTACTTTGATTGTCCTAGAGGGGGATTTGACACCGTCAACAGACAACGAAGTAAATGCAAAAGACGATCTGCAAGACCTTGGGTGTATAGTTTATAAAATAGCCCTGCTTACCAGACTTTATCAAATGCTTTTGAGACATCCAGATATACTCCAAGGATGGGTTGTTTTCTGTTGAAGGCCACTCTTAAGTGATCTACGCGTACGAGTTGCGTAGTAGTACTATGTTGTGCACGAAACCCAAATTGATGGGATGGTATGAGATCAGTATTCACTACAAACTGTCTCTTCCAGGTTTGGGTGTAGTGAGGATATGAGCTGCCTTCCAGGTCTTTGGGAAGTAGCATAGTTGAAGGATGACATTAAATAAATAGGTTAAGAAGACCAGTAATTTCCTTATTGGGTGCTTCAGTATCTCAGTTCTAATCCCATCAGGCCCAGATGCTGTTCTTGGCGGCAGACGTTTGATATGTCTTTCTATTTCCCGAGGTGTTACTAAAGTGATATCTGTAGGGTTTTGTTTCCTCATGGTATAAAATGTGATTCGGATGTGCTCTTGGAAATAAGGATCGAGAATTGCTCTATTGAGCTGAAACGGTTCTTCCAAAGAGTTGGCGAAAATATCTGCTTCCGACTGAGGGTCTTGAGACAGTACTTAATGTCCTTATATGACTCTAGCGTTTGTAGTACGTTGGAATGCTTTTGAATACGTCCAGATTTTGCGATCATTTACTGTAACATTTCGAAAAGTGTCTTCCCAGTATTGTTGGTTTTGTCGCATAGTCAGCATCTTGAGCTTTGCACGCAGTTTATTTCATAGTATCAAATATGCTGCATGTAGTGTGTGCTGCCATCGACGTCTAGTCCAGCGTTTCAGATGAATATACAGTTGTAGATGAAAATTGTCGCATTAACCGGTTTGGGTTGAAGAGATTTTGATGGTAGAACTTGCTGCCTCTGCAATACGAAATGCTAAAGTGACGTGAGAAACTGTTTGTTCGATGACCTCAAGTGTGGCTGGTCTATCTCGAAGATCGATCATATTTTCTAGTTCCTGTTTAAACACATTCCAATCACTTTCTATTTTTTGATGAGAGGGGTGGTATTTGCGAGGCTGCGGTGTGTAACGTGGAAAATAACAGGATAATGATCAGAGTCTAAATAGGAGATGACATAGGGCTGCACAGTAAAGGATACATCTTTGCAAATAGCGACGTCAAGCACATCAGGTTGGAAACCTAATTGGATGGTGAGTCGGGACTCATGGAGCATAGACAATGAAATTGGACGTTAGGATGTATTAGTGTAAGGCGTCTGAAGCGTTGTTAGTTTTATTGAGTCCCATTCGCCATGCTTATGATTAAGATCACAGCCAAGATGACTTTTTGCCGTAAGGTAGCTATGATGTCAAAGTCTGTGGGCTCTAGCTCTGTGGCCGGGGATCTGTACCCTGTGTCCAATATTAATGGAACGGCTGGTGTTATTAGCTCAACAGCAAGGGCCTCCAAACTTAGTAGGGGTGGTATTATAATCAACGTCACTGGGAAGTAGCAATCCTCTTTTTGCCTGCCCACTCTATCCTGTCAGTACACAATGTAGTTGGGTAATCGCCAAGTAGTGATTCGAGCAGTAAAATGCGTTTCTTGTATAAACATAATATCAAATTTATGTTGGGTCAGAAATCTAATAAAAGGTGCTTCTGTCCTTCGAGATCACCTGCGTTCCACGTAGCAAGAATAAGGCAATGACGGAGAACCTTGGATTTAGAAGCAGCCATCATCAACCATTTCCGCTGTAGTTTCTATTACAACTGCAGCCTTGGAATCTGAATAGGCTGCTTGTCGGAAACGTGTAATCCCACGTTTGACATGCGTTATTATTTTACGGAAAGGTAATTCCTTGAGGAAGGAAAGAACCAACTATATGTCCAGATCTTCTGTAGAGTTCCTTTGTTTGAGGGTAAAGCTGACTGGGTGTGGGAAGAAGTGGGAGTTTCAGGATCATTATCTGTAGTCACTAGTTGTTTATTATCAGAAGTGGGAATGGATGTTTCCTCTCTTGTTTCTTGTAAAGTTTTCTTGAGTGCTTCTGGGTGTTTCTTCGGTTGCTGTGCCGGTATTTTTATTCCTTCAGAGTAAGATCTAATACCGGCAACCACGGTAATTTGCCAGGTGTTCTCTATGACAATTTGCACAAGTGGTGGGTGTGGATATGTCTGCTTTACTGCAAGACTGTGTGAAATGCAGTTGCCCACATTTGAGGCAGCGCGGGTAGGCTTGGCAGGTGTCTTGCGAATACCCAAGCGTTGGCACCTGTAACATTGCAGCACTGATGGAGGCTGGTAAGGTTCGATTTAACCTTGTAATTTAGCAAGTTATTAATTGCGTACATCTCTTTAACAGCTGCAGTTCTTTGCAAAGCAACCAAGAACAGTGGCATCATTATTTTCTTGTCATCCGTCTTGCTTTTGCGAGACATTTGGTGGACACTTCTTGGTTTGTAACTCAATCGTATAAGTTCTTCTCTCAGGTCATCTAATTCTGTGTCAATAGGCAGTTTGCGGACAACTACCTTAATGGGTCTTTCACTTTTTGCCACTCTTATGGCATATTCAATCTTCATTTGCTCACAGTAAGCTTTGATAGAGTTATAGTCATATTTGTTAGTCCCCTGAAGTCAAATACGCTCCTTATTGGGCTGTGCTAAGGGAGGCTCCTTTAATGCTGGTGTCAAGGTCTTTATAAAGGTATATGTGTTTTTAATTCCGTTTATAAAAATCGGAGAAGGTTTTAAATTAGATGGCTTGTTAATAGGAACATTGTTGTTGTTGGCAATAATTTTATCTGTTCGCTCTGATGTCAACACATCGAACATGTTGCTGGTCGGAAGAGGTGGATAGTCTAGAGCACTAGTAGTTACGTTTCCTGCCTTGTTGAGGTTTTCCAAAGAAGACCTACGTTGTCTTACTGTTCGCACTACTGTAAAGTCCATATCCTCCGATTTGTTCGACGTTGATGGTTATGAGGTATTTGATTGCCTTGTAGATTTTAATTTCAGCTCCGCTAGAACAGCTAGTTGCTTCTTTGTGCCTAAGGCAGAAGGAAGTCTTCTGGTTTGAAAGTTGTTCTGATTAGTTTGCCCCTTATAACTGGAATCTTGGTTTATTTTGACTTTTTCTAAGATTTGGCTGGTGTCTTCTGAGAAGCCATCTTGATAGCTAGAGTGGGAGATAGCGCCAGCGTACCACAAAGGACAGTAGTGACGTTTATGATAAATGATATGTTCTTAGAGCAGTGCTCTAAGTTTGCGGTTTAGAATTCTGCCTTTTCCTCCGGAGAGGATGCACGAAAGGTAATAGTTCGCCGGTAGAAATGCCAAAGTCGTCAGATAGTGTTAAATACCTCTATCTAAGGAGAGGAGAATATCAAAATAAATTGATAAGTTTAGAGAATACCAAGGTTCTCGACAGTTAAGACGAAATCAGAGTGTCAACCTCCGTGGAGGTATGAAAAAACAATTCGACGGTTGTTTCCTAAACCTCACAGAGGCAAGTAATCTAACCGTATATGCGAAGATCGCGAATGAATTCAACAAATGGGGATAGAATACCTAAATGATTCGCTTATTTTTCTCCGCCAGCTACGGATACCCAATTGTTTAACCTGGTTAGAGCTCCAGATGGCCAGTTCAATCAGGATCGTTTTTTTTTTTAGTTAGCAAGCTATTGTATAAGACACATTTTAGGTCTTAGTATATGGGTACTATTTCCGAATTCCAGTCCAACGTGCAGACAACTATTATCATGACTTCTGACATATCACAAAAGACCATTGCACTTACAACCCAAAAATCAAAGCTTCATGTAAGTCCATTTTCGGCATATGGCTGACTTACGGTGTTTGTCAAATCAGCGATTCAAACGTGATGTACATAAAATATTAACGGCAATACGGATCATATCCAATAATCAGTGCAGAAATTATCCTTTATTTATCAGATATTATACACTAAACTAATCACGAAATATTAAACAATGGTTCTTACTGCATTCTTCCTAATCTGATTCTCTTTAACCAGAATTATATTACACGGTAGTGTTTATAGGAAATAGTGTGTGATGTGGGTAGTGAAGCATTTCAAGCTCTGATGGGAGCATAACAAACAAAAATTCTTCACTATCAGAAGTGCTTTAATCTTCATTGAAGGCAAGATCTAGGACACTTTCCTAACTTCGGGTCTACGCTACATATTGTACCAAAATCAATATTCTGTCTTATATTGTATAAACGAATCAAAAATTACATATTATTTTTTACACAAGTGATCATAAAACATGTCTTTTTGTCATCTTTTCGTCTAGAGGGTTGGGCCCTTTTTTCGGGGAAATGTTGCATTAGGAATCTTGTTGTTTTTTTTCTAAAGGATATTGATTTATTGATTCATTATTTTTAGTAATTAGTATATGTACGATAGACGTAAAGTATACTTAATTTTATATATTAATTATTTTGTTAGTGCGTGTTTAACATTTGTTTATAGTTAGAATACTTAATATATTGAAGAATACAGAGTACACGAAGTTTTAAGAAATTGGTTAAGGGAATATGGTAAGGGAATATTCGAATACTAGGTTTTGTTGCTTAAGATCACTACCTGGTTTTGTTACTATATGTCTAGCGCATTGGTGACCTCAAGGAAGTACCTGAATTCCAACACCTTTAGTATAATAAAACATGATGATTTAAGAAATAGGACTACAACTACAATATACGAACATCAGTTCAACAGAAAATGTTTAAAACCTTAAACAAAATTGAAGTTTACTTGTATTAAAATTATAAAAAATAATTTTAAAGTGTAAATATTCGACGTAGACACATATGCACACTTACACGGCTTGAGAATGATATAAACTTGGTTTTATTAGCTGACAACGCAAGTCAACTACAGGAAATGAAGTTCTACTGGCTAGAAAGTTTAACCCCATTCCTAAACCGACAACATAAATTGAAATATATTGTAATTCACTATCACGATATTGATTGATAAAGTTAACTCAAGAAACTTTTATATGTTATTTCTAATTTTGTAAGTTGTCTGAAAGATTTCTTGTAAATGTGAGCATTTTTCAACTTTATGTGTTCTTGCTGGTATGAGCACATTGCACCCGACGGCTCGACGTAGGTTATGTGAAATTCAGAGTATTGAAATGATGTTCAAACTTTAAGAAGTATTTGTCAACTCAGATTTCTTCAGACAACTGAGATTTCTTCTCATACGAACACATAATGAATTGAGACCGAATTTTGGAAGCCACAAGCTGCAGTATATGCATTTTGGTTGTAAAAACGAATTTCTATTTCGTGATAATCAGCCAGAGTCGGAGTAAGATTTGCAGTGAAAACGGAGATGCCGATAGTCAACGGTACCGATTTTAAGGAAAAGCAATACATTTAAAATCTTAGTTGTATATTAAGAATAGGACAATAAACATATATACTTCAATCTTTAATTGTGTTTACCATTTAAACAGATTCTTCTGTTTTCCTTTCTGAAAACATTGGTGAAGACATCGAAAGTACCTCGTAGCATATATTTGTTGGGTTTATTTACAACTAAAAATATAGGCAAAGTAACATTACATTGAGCAAATGGTACACAAAGTGTTTTATTTGAAAGAGCATGTTAAACTTATGAGAACCCAGGTTTACTTGGAGGAGATGATAAATCTGAGCCTATGATACTGTTCAGTGTAGGAATACTAAAATCATGTTAAGAAATTCCGGCCAAAAATAACATTTTCGAGCGTTGTGAAGTTTAATAAAATTTAAATAAATTTTGAGTTTACACAATTAAATTAAACTGAATCTTAGTTACCCACCAACTCAGATTTACTTGAGAACAGAACTTGTAAGGAAAACATAAGAAGTGTTAGTTTACAATATACGTTATGGTAACGTTATTATTGTTTTAGAAGTTAAGGTTTTATGTATTACAAGTTATGTTAGGGAAAGTAGTGCTAACTCAAGCAATACAGCGTTAGAACGAATTGACAGAGGAATTATATTTAAAATTGTAATAATTTCTATAGTAAGAACGTAGATGAAATGATCAAATTTTTTAAAAAAATGTTGAAACAGATGAAAATAGTAAATCACAAGAATATAACATAGAATAATTTAAAAAATCGCACTTTATATAAGGTTATATGGAAGGATTTTTACTAGAAATAACTTCCCCTGTGGGAAGCAATGAAGAAGTAAACAAAGGGTTTAAAGATGGCTGCATCAGAAAGAAAGGTTACATTGACAGTATTTACTGATATTAATAGTCTCCCCCTTTTCAACATCAAAGGTGATAATGACATTGCATCATTCTTTGATGAACTTGGGGATCAATACGGAGCGTGATACTATAACAAGGACAAACGAAAAGCGTTATTCGCATTAGTAGATAATGGGTTCAATTGTATTTCAAATTAACACATCTGGATATACTCACTTACAAAGATTTGCACAAGGAATTCATCGAAAAATTTACAACTTCGAATTTTAACCATCATTTAAAAGATAGGATTCGTGACGTTTTACACAAAGAAGGAAAACCGATAATTAATTTCCCGTATAAGACTTGACCGTAGCTTAACGTTTAGATAAAAACATGCTATATGAGAAGACAATACGTTTTATTGTTTTAGGATTATTATTTATATGCAAAATAGCTTCCTAAAAGTACTGGTGAGGTGTGAGAAAAGCCTTAGTGTCACATCCTAAATGAAGGGAAAATCCCAACCTACGCTTTCTCGCAGTATGTGCGGACCGACCGATTCCCAGTATAAGGAATCAGTTTCTACCAAGTGTCAACGGCTATTTAGGAGGGCGAATGCGAGGTTGGAGATCAGGGCACGTTCTTGCCCTTAGGAGGAGAAACAGTCCTAAAAGGCGGATGAATAACTCGATAGTCAACGGCATGGAAATGTGGAAAGAAAATGGGAATACTACCACATTATCTTTCTCCTAGAAGGGACGAAGGAGAAGAATAAATATGATGGCTCTTTCTGAAGTAAAAAATTCCGGAGGTAAAACAGTTCCCCGTTCGGATCTCTGCGTGAGGACTGCTCCGGATAGAATGATCAGAGGAGAAAATAATGATAACATTAATTTCAGCATAGAAACCTGGAACGTACGGACTCTACGATGTGAGGGAAAACTTGAAATTTTAAAAGTGGGAAAGGACAAATGTAAAATGGACATAGTGGGCTTGAGTGAATGAGATGGCCAGGGAATGATGAGATAATACCGGTAAATTACAAAATATAGTATTCGAGTGGAGATAGGGGCGAAAATGGTATCGCGATATTAATGAAGAACAACGTAGCAAAAAGTATTAGCAAAGTAGAATACTGCAGTGACCGCTAGATGTTTGAAAAACTAAATGCAAAACCAGTGGATATTGTGATAATACACGTGTATATGATAAAAACTGGCCATGGTGAGAATGAAGTAGAAGAAATGTACAAG
Source organism: Thermobia domestica (assembly GCF_964235325.1). Taxonomy (NCBI): domain Eukaryota; kingdom Metazoa; phylum Arthropoda; class Insecta; order Zygentoma; family Lepismatidae; genus Thermobia; species Thermobia domestica. The sequence continues at coordinate 287,354,849 of NC_137456.1, read as the reverse complement.
GCACGTCCAGAAAGTAAATTCCGTTTGATAATAAAATTAAATTGTGTATAGATACAGAAAAATTATTTATTGCACAAAATTCTAAAACTCTTAAGCTACTTTTCCGCATAACTGCCGAAATTTTTCAGGCATTTGTAATAGCGTGGCACAAAGTTTTGTATACCTTCTTCATAGAAGTTTCCCGCCTGTGTCTTCAACCAGTTGGAAACAGTTTCTTTCAGCTCGTCGTCATTGTTGAAGTGTTGACCGCCAAGGAAAGACTTGAGATGTAAGAACAGATGAAAGTCTAAAAGTAAACCTGCGGTTTTCCTTCATCTTGTCATCAATCGTGTTAACCAGTTCTTCTGTAACCAAAGATGGACGCCCACTTCGTTCTTTATCGTGCACGTCACTACGTCCTTCATTGAATTGTCGGACCCATCTTCTCACCATTGAATCAGTCCTCGCATTTTGTCCGTAAACATCGCAAATTTGCTAATAAATTTTCTCTTGGTTTCACTTTCTTCGCATTCAGAAAACGAATCACCGCTCTGATTTCACAAGCGGCGGGATATTCAATCAACATCGACATTGTAAACAAGCACAACAAAGCGTACGTGACTGACATTGTCCTCCAAATGGCGCACGTTTCTTATCCTTGATACAGAGCGTCTACCGCGCATGTTCGGAACTGCGATCGCAGCGCTGTAGCGGAGATAAATTGAAACGGAACTTACTTTCTGGACGTGCTATGTATGATCAGATTAGTGACATATTGCATCTGGAGGAAGAGGTAAGATTAACGCTGTAGAAATGGGAGACTTCAACAGCTTAGTAAGAAAAGGAGCTGAGAATAACGAGTTGAAATCCTTATCGATGTCTCTAGGCAACATGATTTGGTGGTCATGAACATGTGGTTTAAGAAAAGAAAAACCCAGTGGTACAGTTGGAAAAGTCCAGGTATCAAATCGATTACATTCTTGCAAAAGCAACGTTTCAGGAATAGTGTACGAGACGTGAAGACACTGCCAGAAGCGGACATTGATTCAGGTCACAATCTCCTAGTGGCGGAAGTGCAAATTTGGTTAAAGTCGATCAAGAAAAATGGGAAGACAAAATCGAAAATGGAACTTGGAGCGACTAAGAAATATCGACGATGATGTGAAAGAAGAGAATGAAGAAAAAGTGTGTGCAATGGGCGATGTGGTTGACAATATAGAGAATAGTTGGGGAAACGTTTAACATATTGTACTTGACACGTTTCACAATAATATTGGCAGGATGGAAAGAGCACCGAGAAAATCACGGATAACGGAAGCAATGTTAAGAAGATGGAAGAACGCAAAAGGGCAAGAAATACGGACATCAAGGAATACAGAAGGCTGAATAATGAATTTGAAAGAGAGACAGTCAAAGGCAAATAAAATACTTGGAACAGATATGTGAAGAAATAATGGAACCTCAATGGCGCGACAGATACGATCTGATGTACCAGAAAGCACAATAATTAGGAGGGAATGCTAACGAAAGTATACGAACGTTTGGCATCGAAACTCAAGAAGGTAATGTAACCACTGACCTTCAAAGAATACTTAGAATTTAGGAGCAATACATCAGAAGAACCACCTCAATGATATTGCGATCGAAGAAGAGGAAGAAATGGATGATCATAGAAAAGGACCCAGCATATTGAAGAGTGAAAAACTGCAAGCAATCAAAGACATGTGATTGAGAAATGCTACTGGAGAAGACGACATACCAGTAGATTTGCTCAAAGGATTAAGGAACAACGCAATAAAACTACTGACTTCACTTATTAATAAGATCTATTGGACTTAAGGCTCAATATTGGACTTAAGAATTTGGTCAAGTGCTATATATGGAGCATTCAAGTGTATAGTTCAGAGACTTGGACAATATGGAAGTTAGAGAGGAAGTATTTCAAGAGCTTCGAAATGGGGTATTTAAGGAAGGTAGAGAAAATAAAATGAACTAAAAGAGCAACAAACGAAAATGTTTTAGAAGAAAAAGAGGACACATTTAGCCAACATCCTTCGTAGATAGGCCAGTTGGATTGGAAATATCTTGCGAAGAAATTGTCTTCTTCACACCGCCATAGCAGGAAACATAGAAGAGGAGCAAGGAATAAAAAGAAGAACACAGCTGATCGATGATTTGAAAGCTAGAAGAAAATATTGAGAGCTAAAAGAGGAAGCTGAAGACCGACGAAAGTGGAAGAAACATTTCCAGGCCGAAACCTAAAATTGAAAAAATCCTCATTAGTCCCAGGACTTGCAGAAAGGCAGAATACATAATAATAATAATAATAATAATAATAATAATAATAATAATAATAATAATAATAATAATAATAATAATAATAATAATAATAATAATAATGAAAAATATGGGTACAAACATGTACGGAATATTTGCTTATTTTCAGGAAGATTTGCAGTAATAGATAAGAACAACTGTAAATAAAGAGAAGCCAGAAAAGAGAAGTAGCTCAAAGAAGGTTTACTGTTAGCGCCTGATAAAGAAATTAAAAGACCAAGGTAGTGAAGAGAGTGAATTAAAGCTAGATTTATTATTACGTAAGGAAGATTGTAAACAAAAAGAAAAAAGAACGTAAGCCAGATAAAGTCAGTACGTCACAACTACCATAATTTGAAAATTATGTAGATGTTAGATAGTTTTTTTTTTAAACTTAAATGAAAATTGAAAAAAAGGGGTCACAGGATTCACAGCAAAATCAGAATGAAACAATGGTAATAATATCTAGAAACAGTTTAAAGCTAGAAGTTACGAAAATTGTTGAAATAGAGTAGAGTACAATGAATAGTAACAATAAAAGAAATTTTGTGAAAGAAGGATTTTTTTTTAAAAATAGCTAATCACAGCCTAAGTCCAGGATGAGATTATGGTATGTTCCTAAGTAACTTTAGAAGAAACTATCAGTGTTAAAATTTCCCCTATAGTCAGGGTCAATTGCAACCTCAAATAAATCAACTACAAATAAATCAATAAATCAACTGGGATACAAAACACAGAAACCATAATCCATATAACAAAAGCGGCAAGTTAATACACAGTTAAATGTATTGGCATGTAATGTTGTTCATACTGAAATAAACGGGACAACAGATTATTGTGCTGCATGTAAGAAACAGTAAACAAAGAAAGGTTGGAAATGTCAGAGGCATATTTACATGCACAAAAAGTGGAAAACCGAAAGAAGTAATAGCCTAATTGGACTGAGTGAAAGAAATGTATCTTACAAATAACTAGTGAAAATTTGTAGGATAAATGAAGATAGATAGGATAGATTCTGGTGAACTTTATATCATTACTGACAAGTTAATATCTCCACAAACTGTAGTAAGGAGTGAACGAGTAAATCTTAGTTTCATTACACGAAATTTATTTACGATTTGCAAAATAGCGATACTACAATTTTGTACTGCTGAAAAAATTTCGTCATGCATTCCGAAAAGTAAACGACTTTGTGTGGAGTTTTATTGGAAATTGGAAGATAATTTTCTTAATGCTTAACATACAAGATTAGATTACAGAAGCAAAGTAATTGTAATACAAAGATTTTCTCGACAACTGGGAAACTAGGAAGACATAGGAATATTTTAGCAGTTTCTGTTAATGTATGTATGTCATTACGAAAGTGATTGTTACATAAACTTCTTTTGTCGAGAACAGCATATTTACCACCTAGGAGTAAAGTTTTAGTACTAATAAAACAATTGTTTTATATACAGGTTTTAAAATCGTAGAGCAAACCACTATGATAGAAGAAGTACATAAATGCATAGAATAATTTTAAAGGGAATATAATATTATTATTAAATAGATATATTGAAAGCCCTCCAGTATAAGGTAGTATTAAAAGGAAAAAGAGCGTTTGGTTTTGCTGGAATTTGTGTAAAAGAACTTGAACTAAAAGATCAGAAATTGAATCAGGAAGAAAAAGCAGAAGTTTAGTATTATATGAAGGGCGTTGACAAGGCAAGATTATACAGACAGTAGAAACAGATTATATATTTATATTAAATTAGAGAATCTATATTATGAATTTTCTGATGTTCTTGCAACAAATAAATGCAGTTTAGTGTTTATTAAGTATGATAGTCATCATGTAATGCTGAAAATCAGAACACCACTTCAGAGATCGCATTATCTACTTACAGCGCCTCTACAACCACTAACAAGAAAGCTCATTAGTGTATTATTAGAGCTAAATATAATAGATATTGCCAGCAGTCCTCTACGAGACCAGTCCTATTTATTTTTGTGATACCAGATGTTAGTTTACTAGGTTTCTTTGATGCGAGTATGCAAAGAAGAACGCAGCTTTTCACACTTTACCTTTATCACGCTTACACACAAAACTACCATGTATGCGATGACATATATGTACAGAGTCTTGAGCATAGTGTTAGGTTATTTTCAAGTTCCAATAACAGAGATCATATCGATTTTAACATTCCACAAATCTTTGGTTATGGACCTGATGACTTCAGCGCTGACATCTTACTGCTCCTGCAATTAACTCGCTGATAATACCTTAGTGCATGTTCTATTCTTCGAATTTAAACTATATGTCGACGTTTATCCTTTTTATGGAAAATCAAGATCGAATTTTGGATATTTTGCAAAGAGGAGAAGAATGAAAGAATGAAATTATCGGTAGAAAAATGTACACTTATAAGGAAAACATATTCGTACTTCGACATATTATATATTATAACGGACACCAAAGCTATTGAGAAGATAGCATTTCCTATTAAAGTTTTGAAGGATCTCAAGTCACCTCAAGAGATGAAACTATTTTCATGTGTTACATATTAAGTACGTCCGTATGGCAAGAACTATGTTGAACTAGCAGCAAGTCTACAAAATTTTATGAGAAAATAGGAAATGTATACTTCGAAAGACTAACATCTACAAGCATTTCGAAATTTAAAGAAAGTATATATGCCACTACATATGTTCAGGTTAAACTCGAGATTTTGTACTGATGAAAACACAAATTCGATCGGTGTCATTTTGTAACGAAAACAAGGCTATGCCGAATTATTATCATTAGGGTAGTACAAAAGAATAATGAGACGGAGTGAAGTTCACAAACATATTACGGTGATGATACTTTTAACCATCATTTCAATGATAAAAGTTTGAACTGTATAATGATTGTAAAGTTTTGACGTATTTATACCCGTACCCTAAATTGTCACCGAAAATTTTGTGTTGTTGTTAGGTTTTGGGAAATAATAGGTGTATTTAAGTTTACGTTGATAGTACGAAGAATGAAAGTTGTATCTCGAGTCGGAACACAACGATACAACAAACACTCGAGGATTTCTACATTGAACGTCTTGACTCCATGTTCGGAGTAAATATAACTTCAGAGAAAATATAACATCAGAGAGAACATAAAATCTTCAATGAGGTATTCTATACGTAGGTAAAACCCAGAGGTTGTTCAATTTCTGTAGAAAAAAAGTTAAGGCGTATGAAATGACAGTATATTGTGAATGAAACGTACGTCTAAAACTACAACTAAGTATCTATTTTCCATTCTTTTTTGTTGGTAGCACATGTTGTTTAAACAATTACATACAGAACAATATAAGGGTGACACTCTTCGTTTGCTAAATATTATAAAATGGCATTAGAAACATAAATACCTAATAGGAAGATTTTATACAAAATGATGTATTCTTAAGTTACATGTCAGATAAAAAAGGACAAAAAGGAAGAATACCATTATTCTGGGAAGTAACCTCAGTGGGTTCTTTAGACAAGTTAGTATTAGATAAAACATTTCCCATGTCGAAATCAAATACATACAGCCATAAATACATATTTGTTTTAGTTAATAGGGTAGCAATGTTGATAGGACTAAAATACAATATCAAAAATTCAGTGAAAAATCTAGGAGCAGAATCCATCTGACAAATGATCTATGATGTAGTGGTTCGTAAGCATGGCATACCTTGCGAAAACTTGTTAAACCGACTATATCCTCAGAAAGACAAGATCTTGTTGAAGTTAGCTGACAAGTTTTTAATTCCTCTGAACTTTGCAGATAGAGGAGCATGCTTCCAAAAGAATAGTTAAATGAGTGAATATTTTGTTTTACAGAATATCATAAACATTTCACGGACATGAAGGTAAATGCTTTGAACATAATTTTGACCGATATTATTTTAGTGTGAACGCCGAAGTTCATGGTGGTACAAAATGTAATTTGTTTTATCTTATATGTTTTCTGCCAGATACAAACCTTGATCCTACACAGTTCTTCCATATGATCATAAGGAAAAGTAATCCAGAATAACAACCACGAAAGAAGGGAGAAACATTGCATATTAAAATTTACAAAACAATTTTAAGATACATAATACATTAAGAGAATCATTACCTATCTTAGTATAAACCAGGTCAAGTAATACAAACAAAGTAATTAAAATAATATAATCGATAGCCGATAATCAGTAATTGATATATGTAATTAATCAATTACTAATAAATAATAAATTAATAACCACTTTATAATCGATCATTGATCAACAATTAACTATAGAATTATCATCGACTTATTGGGGCTGATCGAAAACCAAATATAAGTATTATATATAATTAGGAAAGTGATAGATGCCATATTAAAAAATGCCCTTTATATCGTAAGATATAATTTTTAAAACAATAATTCAAGATATTATATTAATGATTGAAATAACATCGATAATGGAACGAGAATGGGGAATGGCGGAAGCTTCATAACGAGGAACTACATAGTTTATACGGTTTACCCAACATTGTTAGGGTCGTCAAGTCTAGGAGGCTTAGGTGGGCAGGTCATGTAGCTAGAATGGAAGAAAGTAGAAACGCTTTCAAAGTCTTGACTGGTAGACCCATAGGAAAACGACCATTAGGAAGACCTAGGCGCAGATGGGAGGACAATATTAAGATGGATCTCGCAGAGATAGGAATACAAAGTAGAAACTGGATGCAATTAGCTAAGGATAGAAGTCAGTGGAGAGCTTTTGTGAACGCGGCACTGAACCTTCGGGTTCCATAGGCCATAGAGTTAGAGTTAGTTAGAATAACATCGATAAAGTTTAATCAGAGATCATTGAGATTCACTATACTAATGCTCGTTAAACATAATAAAGTTGCGAAACGAAAATGTGACGAAAACACAACATATGATGCAATATCTGTTAAGCTTAGCTGTGCTATTTTCTTATGTATATGGTGCTGTCTACGTCTATTATATATTTGTTTTAGAAATGGGAAAATCGTTAATTATATTGTTAGCAGCTATTACTTTTAGTACTATAGTCTTGTTATTATGTATAATGATAGCTGTTTTTGTATGTAATAAAGAAAAAAGAGTTATTGAGTTAGAAGAGAAAGAGGGAAAAATAGTTATAACATAAAACATATATACGAGGTCTGTCGGGAAAGTAATGAGACACTCTATTTCGGGAACTACACAAAGCAGGACAATGAAACCAGTGGAGCTGATACAGTCATCCCTTGCCAACAAGCAGCGGTAATTTGAAGTACCTACGATGAACACAAGTGAGTTTATACATATTTAGTATGGGTATGTTAGTGTTTTTCGTACTCGGGGCGATGGCGAGGACGAAACTGGAACAAGGATACGCCATCCAATTTTGTGCAAAACTCTAGGACAATGCAGCAGAAACATTTAGAAAATTAAAACAGGCTCACGCGGACCATACTAGTGTTTCGGTGGCATAAGTCATTTATGGACGTAGAGAGAAAGTTGAGATAAGGAACGTTCAGGAAGACCAAGCATAACACGAAACGACGAAACGTTGCCAGAGTGAGGGATCTGGTAAGATCAGATCGGCGCTTAACCGTTTGGATGATTGCTGATTAATTCAACATTAATCACCAAGCAGTGTACGAAATTCTTACTCAAGATCTGAGGACGAGAAAAATGTGTGCGAAAATGGTGCCAAAAAAACTTGACAACCACACAAAAGAAGCAAAGCATCTTCATCAACCGCATGAAAACTGAACCAGACATATTCAAACATGTTGTGACAGGTGATGAGACATGGGTTTCCAAGTATAATCCTGAAACCAAAAGACAAAATGCTGAGTGGCACACAAACAGATCACCACGATCGAAGAAGGCCAGAAAAAGGAAATCAAAAATCAAGGTCATGTTGACTTACTTCATTGATCATCAAGTCGCGATCCATAAGGAATTTGTTTCTCAAGGACAAACCTTGATTCAACAATTTTACATCCAGGTCCTTGAAAAATTGAGGAATCGGGCACTCGTGTCCGTCCTGACATATCCCAATCATTGATTCTCCATCACGACTATGCGCCGTGCCATACTGCATTCTCTGTTAATGAGTATCTCGCGATTAATATCATTCCAGTTTTGCCAGAATCTCCCTATTCCCTAGATCTCAGTGCCGGTACTTCTTCCTATTCCGAAAAATCCAAAATGATGTTTGTGGCCATCATTTTGGGTCTGTAGAAAACATTGAAAGAGTTGTGACACAGGAACTTCGAAGGGAGTCACTTGAGGACTTCTAGCAATGCTCCCGTGATTGGGAGCAACGTCTGCTTCGGTGTGTAGCTTCCCAAGGGAGATATTTCGAATGTGACTATGTGGTTTTCTAATGCATTGTAAATAAACGTTTTACAAACACAGTCTTATTACTTTACTGACAGACCTCGTATGTCGCAAGTAGGTTATTTATTGAGACCGAGTGCATTGACGATACAAATAATTGTAATTACTCATTAAGCTACGCCGTAAAAAACAGAAAGATGGGGCAGTGTTTATATCATACAGACACACACCACAGACGAATCACAGAAGCTATATCACTCAATATGGAATTTGACATAGCCAAAGGGAAGACGTTGTACATGTGAACGAGTTTTCGGAATTTTGAGGCTAAAATTCTGCAGTTTTCCCAAAATTTTTGTCATATATTTTAAGTGCCGTATCTTGGATATCAGATAAGATAATTTTTAAATGTGTTACGTAATTAGAATGGCTTTTATAAGATATGATAACATATCTGTTTTGTTCACAGGTGCATTCTGGCCATGTACCATTGAACAGATCCTCTTGTACCTTTGAGCAAACTGATAATTACAAAGTTTTGCGGCAATAATATAAAAAGAAGCCACAAATATGAACAGTTTTAAATTACAATAAAAGGTTTAGCTATAAAAATTCCCCAGAATTTAAATTGTATTAATTTTAAATCAAAACGGAAGAGAAGTTCTAACAAAAACTTGTGAACAATAAACTTGAGCATATAGAACTTTTAAACATTCTTTCTTTAAACCCAATATTTGAAATAAACAAATACCAACTAATTAGAGGCTAAATCTACATTGTGGATTTCAATATTTTTGCCTACGCTGCGAAGCCCAATGTAAAATTAACTCAGGAGAACACTAATTTCAAACTAGTAAACCTAACGTGAATTTTCTTCTGATTTACTTAACATTGTAGTTGCTTCAACTGAATTTAACCTCAAAAATCAGTTGCCCACTCTGCCTTGTAGTTGATCCAAATTCTGCGGTGAACATAACTTCAAAGTAACGTCGGATCCCTTAACGTCAAAAGTTCCTCAGAAATGTACACAAACTTTTTAGTATCCCCAAAAGGTTTAGTATCCCCAAATTTGAAAATCTGTGACTTCAGCATCTACAGTTTTACCAACAAAACGTTCGGTGTCTCCTTCCTTCTTTAACCCTCGAGTAGTCGCACCGTGGTCAAAAGCACCGCAGGGAAATTATTTTCGATCGTGTGTCCATTCTGTTTGTCCGACAGACTTCTCCGTCTAGCTAATCTTCCTTCTCACCTTCCCGAACATTCCTGCTCAATCACTCTGTTATCCGTTGTTTAGTTTAACTACTAGTGATTGTTTAGTGATTCTGCGGTGCTTTCCAACGCGCGCGACTAACCGTGTAATGTTTTTTCTCAGTGTTTCGCTCTGCACGTGACCTTTGCTTTGGAGATGTTTTAAGCTTTATAAACATAAATATTATTTTAATGAACAGAAGAGAGGTCGAAATAGTTAACAAGCTGATACCAAGTATGAAAAAAGAGAAAATTACAAATGAACAGCTTAAAATACGGAGGAAAATGTTGGGAATGGACTATTTGGATAAATCAGCCGAGATGATATCGTGGAAGCTTTGTCTGAGGAAGATCATAACAAATATATACATATATATATGAGTGAACACGAAAGGTGAAGTGAGAAGTCTGCGAGCGAATCTGAAGATCTTAAATACAGAAATGACCAGCGATTCCCCGAATGTAGTCAGAGCAGGAGAGAACGAAATAAGCGACGACGAAGTGTAGAACAGTGTAACAGTCAGATAAAGTTTCAAAATAACAGGACCGTAAAATAATTCAATGTAAATTTGATTTGATTTCAATTTAGCGCCCTTTTCAGCATCAAGGCTATGTAAGACGTGGACCTACTGCTTAACGAAGGATCCGAACCACATGAGGTCCCACCGGGAATCGAACCCGGAAGTCCCACGCCAAAGTCATGTATGCTAACCGCTTAGCTACAAGTGAGCTCTAATTAAATGTAAAATGCGCCGTGAAGCTTTGTTTTAATGTTATGTTTATATAGTATATTTTTAACTAATTTACTATTGCATTTCTAATTTTAGACGAACCAGAGTTGACAAAAACAAAAGATCATCATCAGATTTAGAATTTTCAATAAAACCAGTGCGTAGCTTTCTATCTAAAGAAATATGTAACGAAAAAAAAACATTTTATTCCATATGAGAAATAAAAAAGGACATGTCTAACTGTAGGTTTTTCTAATAATTTTTACTCTAAAACTTATTATAATAATAAAAATGTTATTCCCTCTTAATCAGAAAATATACAAAATTACGTTTCTAATACAAGAAAAATGTTTAAAACGATATTTGCAACACATTAAGTTCGTGCGGTGATTTTGACCGCGCGCGACTACTCGCGTTACTTTTTCAGCGCGACTTCTCGAGGGTTAAAAACAGCACTAACACAAAAACACCAATACTACAATTGCTCGTTTGGAATTTCTCTATTCCTTGTAAATATTTTTCAGATTTAAGGATACTTCTAACTTCCCTCAACGTTTCTAAGTCTTCATTACTAATACTATAATGAAAACTAATGTCCAGAAAAAGATCATAACTCTCAATGAATAACTTTGCAATAATCCTTTGAAAGTTCGAGATTTCCACGACGGTCTCTGGGCCCTACAATAATTGCGATCACTTTCTTGTATATTTATAATTTTGTTTTTTCGAGAACATCGTCTCTTGGAATTCTTGTCCTCTCAGGATTTATTCCTCTCGTTCCTGTCTTCCGTGGTGCTGCCTTTGGTTAAGGTAGTATTTGCACAGGTGAAATGCTGGTTGTGGCATTTGCAATATTAGTCGTAGGAAGATCTGGTAAAAAAACTTACCTGACATGACACTATATATTGCACTATATATTGCCCCGGGCGAGTGGTTCATCGATGCGGACGAGTGTTTAATATCACTATTATTAATTCCAAACTGTAAAGATTGGGATGTTGGCTAGTAGATTTTTCTAAGGGTTTTAAGTTTTGTTCCAAATTTGCATCGCTCTTATATATGTATACATATCTCTGTAGTGGATGAAGTTTTACCTTCGATTCGTTGGGACTCTCTGGATGGCTGTTAGGACAGAATGGATATTTAATTCTGTCGATTGCTTGTAGCTGGTTCTTCTGGAGGAGTTTGATCAGTAGCGAGGGAACACAGAAAATCATCATCGGTGAAAGTACTAGGTTCCAATGGGAAAATTCCAGTTGATTAAAATCCACTTGTTACATTACTAGTACTGAATGCTCTGTTATACACTTGGTTTTCTATTTTGCTTTCGGTATTTAAGTTTCGCAAATCGTAGTCTGTGAATCTTTTAAATGTTGCACGTGTTCTGAAAGGTTTCATTTAAATATAAGCATTTTGCAATTTTATGTTTGATATTAATATAAAATCATCGCACGGCTCACTGTGATACAAGTTATGTAAAATTCGTAGTGTTAACAAAATGCTCAAATTTTTTGATGAATTGGTTAACAAAGATTTCTTCCTAGAAATTTCATACACATGTATTGTTATATAAGCCGAAATTGCGTAAACCTTAAGCTGGAGTGCAAACGTGTTTGTTGTATTAACACGTCAGTGTTTTCCGTCAGTGTCAGTCCCAGTAAGGCTTAGAGAAACAAGACGTTGATAATCAACGGTATTGGTTTTAGAGAGCAAGCACTATACAGTGAACCTTAGTCGCAGTAGGTGACCTTGATATACAATTAAACAATTTCAAACATATTCGAATATACTGATTCTGTACATCAGAAATAGTTTCACGGAACTGGTATACCTACTGATCTTTGGTTGTCGTCATCAACTACGTCAGATATGATCCAGTTAAAATACTCTCTTTTAGCCTCAGTATTGTTAAACATTTTAGAGTTACATAACAGATATTCTCTCTATTAAAACTTACTCCAGCACATTGGGAATGAGACAATAAACACTTCTGTTTTCATATTAATTGTGTTCATATTTTACACAAAGCCTTCTCCTTTGCCATCTTGTAGTAGTTGCAGAGATTCGCTAAGTACCTCACAGATCATTTTGGGAGCTTTAATTTACCGTTAGCAATATGGATAATGTAACACGTACATTGCACAAATGCTACTACTATGGGGCTATTAAAATTCCTGTCATTTAGAAAATGATACATCCCCAAAAGATTTCAATAGTACGTCGCTCTCGTTTGCTAGTAAATGTTTACGTGCGTCTCAATTGGCATGTTAAATTGCCAATGATATATTTTTAAAAATCGTTGGCAAGTGATTGGCTCTTGCTGCATTTTTAAAACACTGGAGAAGAAAACGGGATGACACCCTCGCGTAACTTTACATGTAATATATATATATATATATATATATATATATATATATATATATATATATATATATATATATTTGGATATGTCAGACTATTAAGTGCATGGTTGTATATAAATAATTTTACATGATATACTGTAAATCTCAATTTTACTGGTTTCTAAAAATACTGCACCTTTTTATTTACATCATTGTCACGAACCCTCTACATAGTTTTTCATGAAAGTCAATTCCTAAATGTCTAACTTCAAAGTACTCCATAGAAACTACATGACATAAATAATTATATTTTTTTATTTTTAGTATCGTTTGGTGGAACTGTGAATATATTTCTTGGAGGAAGTTTGATAGCGTGTGCTGAGTTTGTGTTTCAATGCATTTTCTCCGCACACTACAGAAAAAGCAAACAACAGAAACGTAAGACTGGAGGATTAGTAAGAATAATGGTGAGGCCTAAGGTACAATCTGAGCAATTGCATGAGGTGGAAGCAGAAGAAAATAGACGACCGTCATGCATTGATAACTCAATATGCTCTCTAGAAGAATTGAGAAATCCGGACTTTGACAAGAGGTACGAACAATGTAAACATGTATTTTTTATTCGTTTGCGAATGAATGCGAATGCGAATGAAGTTTGAACTCACATTACATTAAGAAAACCGTGCACCTCCAGCGATTACGTTCCACTTGATACTCATGTCTTAGAGCAATAAGAGTGAAGCGGAGTTTAAGTTGGAGATACTGCGTTGAATAACACTTTGATCCAAACGTTCCGATTCCACCAGACAAGCTCTGAAGGAATCTCTGGTTTTTAAGGCATTTTCAAATCTGAAACTTACAAAGATTCCGTGATAGTTACATCTGGAGATTTAACAGAGATGTGTGTAAAAGGGATTGAGTGAATTATCGCTTCAACTGCAATACGACCCATCTATGGCTTCGTGGACTTTGCGGTGTGAGTTAATGGAAAGCAGCACGTAATTGTCGGTGCTATACAGAGAATGAATATCGTGTGTGTAGTGTAGTTTTAAATAGTTCTTATTGTAATAGCAGCATTTATTTTAGAGTTTATGTCCACTCTGTGCAATGAAAGTTTGCCGTTATAGCAGTAACCGCCAACAACTAAGCAACCACGTTTAAAACGTTCAGCAAATTCACATATCAAGTCAGATATACCTCTGTAATTACATGGACTATAGCAGATGGTTATTTATTGTCACATTCCGGCAGAAAAAGTTATGTTTATCCAGCGGTACTACATAGTTTCAGTAGTGACCAGGTAGATAGCGTTCATAGACCTCCCTCCTATTACTCTCTCTGTTTTAGACACTAGGAGCAGTCGGTCTATGGCTTGTTATTCTACATGAATTCTAACCTTGGTACCGAGATTTTACTACAAGAGTGCTACTTTGCGCACAACGGCATAGGGACAACTAGGCTTTCGACGTTTTGATGAACCAACTTACCTGATTCCAGCAACAAGTACGGGTCAAATTTTTTTTGATTGAAAAATTCATTGATACCCTTCTTTGACACTTCGCATTCTATCGTCTTACATAATGTATTTATCTGGATAACTATAAGAAATATTAGTAAGGGAACAGTTATCCCCTCCCTCAATATTTGTATTTTAGTTTGCTTGTATCCACCCACATGCACGATCCGTTCTCTTTGCACAATACTTTTGCACTCCCAGCTCTACAAGGTCTCTGCCTTGAACATGTGCTGCTTGCTGGTGTTCAAAATCACTACCATGAACATACAATGATTTACAGTACAGTCCGCGGCATAAAATTTGTTACAAAAATTCTAAGTCCAAATCAATAACAAACTCTTGCCCAGTTTTCTTATGCATTCCCGCAATACATGTATCAATCGATTAGTTGCTTCTAGTATTTATTCCAACTCCTCCCCGTCCTCCACTTCTCCTTGTCTAAAGCAGTGTGTGTGACGTAGTACACTCTTTCCATTCAGCTGAAAAAGAAACAGGAATCAAGTTTACAACGTTATAGCTTTAAAACAGTCTTTTCCATTCGTTTGTTCTGAAATATTTTTAAGAGCCTAAATTAAAGGAAAGTCACACAATCCTCCCAGAGTTTCATAAATATTTTTAGTTTCATTCTTTTCTTTCTTTAAAGAGTGCAAGCTACTAAGATGCTCCCTAAGAAATCTATGGAAATTGCCAAGAGCTCTAAAATATCTACGAACAGAAACGAGTTTTATTCAATGATTCATTGAATTTCTTTTCAGTAAGTGCAAGCAAATATTTCAGGGGCGTCATTTGGGCAGGACAGGAGGGTGTAATTCCCCCTCTCTTGAGCTTCATAAATACGTATCTTTTGATCAAATGTATAGTAATAGACTAATAAAAAGTGAAAATCTTATGTCGCCGGAGTATCTCTTCCTCCCCCCCCCCGAATAAAGTCTAAAAGACATTGGTTTTAATAACAAACCTATAGAGCTACGATAGCACATTGCTAAAGAGCTTACATTTGGTTTCAAGAGTCGAAGGTTTGATCTCAAGCCATATGACTTCCTGGGTGACATTGAGAGATAGAGAGAAAGAGAGAGAGAAAGAAAGAGAGAGAGAGATAGAGAGAGGGATTCAAGTATGGAGACAAAGAGGGATGATTTGTATACACAGATTAAGAATTGGGGAAAAAATGATCGGACAGCATTCGCATTATGACGAAAATTCTGATTTTGTGAAAGATAAGAAAGGAAGTTTTCGAACTGCGAGGATCGCATTAAGTAGTTATCGAATTAACGTGGAGAACTCTTTTTAGAGCATCAGATGATTATGAAAGGAGAGAAAGATCTTCAGAACTGAGGAATTAAGATTTTAAAAAATCTGATTTCGGCGACGGGTTTCGAACCACGAACCTTGTGGTTATCGAGCCATGACTTTATCCATTCTGCTACGGAGAATTCTATTACTGGTTCACATACGTTTCCCTTAGCTGCGTTGAAAGCTACCTTAAGGGGATATTCGAAAAGTTGACTCGGTGGATGTGCCGTTGAGATAGGAGGTAAACCTCTTGTAACTTAGTAACAATGTGCAAAATGAACTTCCTCTTCTTCAGACACTTTCTAAAGCTTTAAAATTTGTTACTATTGTTTTAATTAAGTTACATTTGATAGAACCAACTGATAAAGTAGTGCGAAGCCCTGTGCGTCATTGTCTGTTAGGTGAATGGTTAATGTAAGTTACTCCTACGTGGATGGTCCGAGCTTCCAATCAAGACCATTCTTATTGATTATTTTATTTGAGCTACGCTCATACTGTATATTCCACAAGTTCAATTTTGAAGTAATGTACTCATAGCTAGTTTAATTCAAAATAAGTATCCAATAATATATTTGTTATTAAATTTACATGGCACTCCTCACTGTTTGTAGCCCTGCATAAATGCAAAATTGTTTTAAAAGAATATTTTACTTTCAAGTTTAAATGTTTTTTTAATTGTCCTTCAACTTTATTTTATAATTATTTTCTATTTCTTAATTATAACACATTTTCTATTTATAATGTATTCTATGTTACACGTTTATTATTTATATTGTATGTCTTACCTTTGAAGAGGAGCTTTTGACAATTCAGAGCAGTAGGGACATACACAGGATGCAGGCCTTTCTAATCAAGAACTTTTGCCGCCATGAAATCACTACTTTTTTTTGTAAATTATATCTAATATTATAGTTGATGATAGAAGGGCGGATTCAGAGGAGTGCCTTCGGGCGATCACATCCCCCAGAATAGGGAACCTTTTGTACTTTTTATTTTAAAAATAAAACATATCCTAAGTATTTGTCATCTTTGTATTATAAACTTAAATTAAAACTTAAAGTAGATAGGCTTTACTTTCTTAAGAAAGTTAATTCTGCAGAAGAGCTACTTCTCCTTTTCTAAATTTGTTTATTTCTTTTCTTTCCTTTCTTTCATTTTTTTTGCAATCTGCTCTTACCTTGATTTGACTTCGAACGACCGCCCCTCCCAAACAATCATCCTGGATCCGCCCCTGGATGATATACATTTTAGTAAAATATGCCCTCAATCGCTGAAATAAATTCCTGTCAAGCTTTCGATCGCTGAAATAAATTTCTGTCTACGGCCCTGCAAAACAGTGACGATTTTAGGGAGTGATCAGTTAGTAATGCCTCCCTGGAGCAACGACACTTCTCTAGAAGTCATATCTGCGATAATTCAGAATGTGATTTGTGCATTATCACTTTTCACTCTCAGTGTCTTGAAACGCACCAAAAAGTAATTGTTCTGAAGTATTTACTGGTTCTCCCTATGACCCCATTTCAATATGGCCAACCTTGGACATATACACATCTGAAATATCACCTTTTATGTCAGTGATCCCGAAAACTATCCATTCGACACAAATATAGGATATTTTCGATTCTTTATTCCTGTCGCCCTCCCATTGTCAACTCGAAGCCAACCAAGGATTATTTTGGACTTACGCAGCATCCACAGTGTCACTTTTCATCTTTGCATATGAATTTGACACTAATTTCGTTCGTATTTGACTACTTTTACATGTCACCTTCATCTCTTGGTAGGGATTTTTTCAGTATCTCGCCCCCACTACAATGGAGAAATTTCTACCAACTAAGTATAATTATAAATTATCATCTGAAACACAACAGTACGGGTGATCTTTTTCGCAGTGGAATTCGTTAACTACTGTTTCAATATCAATGTATTGGCTTTTTTTTTGTCCATGCTCAAGATTGCCAAAGGGCTAAACTTCATGTGCAATAAATATAGGTTTTAGTGGTTTAATTTACTGAATACTCGCTTAGATGATGCTCTCGTCACAGAAAAAGTGATATACAGTTATAAAAGAAAAATGAAATGAAATATCTAATTTTTACGACCCACGATTATGCCGACTATGTTAATGGAGAGAGTAATGGTGAGAGATAAATGAAATCGTTAATGAAGAAAGTGGGAGGAAACTGGAGAAACCCGAGCACACTCATGCACACGGTGTTTGTCCATAATAAAGTTCATTCGGCGTGAGCTGGGTTCGAACCAAGGACCCCATGCACCATAGGTAAAGTTATAAAAGAATAGGCGTCTAAACAAATACGGAACACTACTATCAATGAGAGTTATATAAGATTAGATTTTTAGTTATTTATTCTAAGTTAAAATTTCAATCAATCTTGTTCTTCATTACTGTTCGAAAACTCAAAGTTGTTGCTGCAAGGACGTGATAAATCTTTTCAGTAGACTTCGCAGTCCCCTCTTTTTCATGTAAGGCTAAAGTAGTCTCATTTTAGACATCGAGGAAAAATAGTGGAATTACGAATTTTCAATGGGCCCCGTTTTACTCTGGGCTCCCTCAACGCACTGCCGTTAGTTACGTCACGGTTCAGGATGCATGATGCATCTTCTGCTTTTAGGAATACTTTCTAAGGCAGTACGAGTTTTTTCTTTTAACTGCTGTGTGAATTAAGTTGTATTTGCTAGAAGTGTCGGTTAAAGGAAACTAAAGATCCTACACTCAAACCTAAATCATCTCTTTCGAAACTCTAATGGAAAACGAAACTAATCGTCCTAAACATGTTACGCTTTTGAAGAGGAAAAGAGCAAAGCACTTTGTTCCTTAATGGTGTTTCTTGGATACAAATTTATAACTTACAAAAGTCATGTTCACGTCATAGTTTGATAAATGAAGGGTTAGTAAAAGGAATTCTTACGCTGGTGGTCGTGGGTGGAATCTCTGCTCTTTTTGTTACTTTTTTCTCTTAGCTTCACTTAGTTTGTGCATTCCAAACCTCAACGTTTGGTTTGGATTATTTATGAAAGCAGGTAGAGAATTAATTGTAGTCGAAATTAGTTTCAAATATGAGATTATAATTACAGATTTTGTCTTTAACTAATTACGTATCAATTTTTATATCAAATTTTCCAGTCTTTATTTAATTCATCTTCCGGTGTAATAAAATGAACATTTGCAGAGCGACGTCAGTCGGACGAAAGTACTATATTCCATTGTTACTCTAATATACCTAGGTATTTGTTCATATATTTATAAATTGTTTACTAAGTAAAAACTTATGGCGGTCCACATTATGTGTCATATAATAGACCGTACGAAGGCGGACATAGCAGAAGGCGTATTGCAAATATCCCTGGTTTTAAAAAGTAGGGGTCTTGTTCACTAGATACGAACCACTGTTACAGGCGGTTTTGGTTTAAATAGCAAGCATAATATCACTCGGCCACCAAGTCTCGCACGTTAGCCCCTTCATTAATGCAGAACATACTGAGACACTTACATTCACTGGTGTCGCGTAATGTATTTCATAAAATTTTGTTAATAAGTGGGTCGACTTAGGTAGCCCTCGAGAGGGCTGATGGTGTTGTGGGTGAGCATTTATTAATAGTGTGTATAGTCCCCATGGGACTCGATTACAGCTGCCATACACCGTGGCATTGAATCCACCAGGCGAAAGATATAGCGTTGGGTGCAAGAGATCGACCACGCATCTTCAACACGCTCCCAAAGATCATTAGATGTTCGTGGAGGATTGTGCGACCAGGTTAACCGCAATGTTCTTGCAACAAAGGCCCACATATTTTGAATAGGGTTCAGATCTGCTCCATGAGGAACCCAGTCAATTATTTCGACATCAAGATGCCTCTGCAACAATGTCTGAACCACATTTGAATTATGTATCGAGCTATTGTACTGTTGCAAATATAATATGCCGTCACCTACATGAGCTTTTATTTCCGGAAGCGTTTCATCCAGATGTTCCACATACTTGTGGGCGTTTAGGCGACCAGGAATCCTGTAGATTCCTCCGCAATTTGCAGCCTTGCAAATCCATGCTCAACAGTGGACAGTTACATGTCCCATTCGACCAGAACGGGAAAGGTATTCAAAGGCTTTTTCCAGGGGGGCGGTAAACACGCTTCGGCCCGAAGTTTCCACTGGAAAATATGTTTTCGTCTGTGAAAACGACCTCGTCCCACACACGTGCAATATTTAACTGTGCAAACGCCAGACGGTCAACCATGTGGTCTTCTGTTAGTCGCTCCTTAACAGCTGCCCTGTATGATCTCAAACCAAAGGATTTGAGTCTACGACGGACAGTCGTAACATCGCCTGGGAAATTGTTTTTTTTCTCGTAACTGTCGGGCAAACATGAAAGGGTGCTCACGGCATTGGGCAATTACACTCTGGTCTTCTTCGGCAGAGGAAACTCTTTGTCGCCCACTTCCTCTTTTACGTCTTACATCTCCTGTTCCCTCATATCTCCTCCACCACCTCCGTGCTGTATCACGGTTAACGCCATATCTTACGCCTGCCTCGCTATAGTTCATGCCCACATGCTCAATTAAAGCAATCATTTTAACAGAAGCTTCGTAGTGAGCCATTTTCACACCAGAAGCAAAATTATAGCTTTGCTTCGGTGTTTGAACGGAACGTGCTTCATGTGACGTCACGTAACAAGGCGTTGTTTCCTCTTATTGCTGTAGACGATATTGTATGCCCTCTGCTGGGTGTTTCATGACGGAAAAAGTGCTTTTAAGCAGTTCATGGCGACCGCTTTGAAATCAAATGTAAAGTATGAGAATTAAATTTGTCGTATCTGTAGTTTGGTGTAGAGACAAAACAAAATTGGAAACCAAAGGTTTAAGAACAACTCAGATTATTAATATAAAACAAGTCAAAGATTATTAACTTGTATTATCATACAAGAAATGCGAGAATTTTGAAACAAAGAAATATAACTTAGAAATTTGCAACTGAAGAGAAAAAAACTAACTTACACACTCTAAAGGGTATGAGTAGGGGGATTAATGGGGACGTCAGCAATGAGGCTATATGTCCCCGTCTCGATTAACGCGAGGGATGAATTTCACTTTGACGGAATAACGTAAAGGATGGAGAGGAGGGGGAAGATACACAACAGCTATAAATGAATCACTGATTGGAAAAAGGGAATAAGTGCATCAGACCTAAGTTTTCAAAAACGCTAAAAAACCTTCCCGAGGCGTTGTTGGTACTTGTTGCAAAAGGTGTATAATTGATTACTTGTAGCAAAAGAACTGACAAACTCTAAGAAGAAGAATCTTGTATTGTAGCACTGCAATTGGTGAGAAAAACTTAAAAGTGGAAAAAGATATTGTTATGTACTTATTCACTTTTTCCAATCAGTGGTTCAATTATGAGCCTATATTTTTGAGGTGTTAAAAATAATAATAATAAGAAGAAGAAAACTTATTAACTGGTAGGTTACGCTGGACTCTTAATTGTGTATATGGAATAATGGAACGTGGGGTTATAGAGAGGATATTGGATTTCTGTTGGCGATCAATCAATCTTTACCCTAGTAGGGAATACTGGTTGGTCCGGATTTCGAACAGTAATGAAGATCAAGATTGATTGAAATTTCAACTTAGAATGAAATAAATAAAAATCTAATATTATACAACTCTCATTGATAGTAGTGTTCCGTATTTGTTTAGACGCCTATTCTTTTATAATTTTACCTATGGCGCATGGGGTCCTTGGTTAGATCCCAGCTCGCGCTGAATGAACTTTATTATGGACAAACACCGTGTGATGAGTTTTCTCGGGTTTCTCCAGTTTCCTCCCACTTTCTTCATTAAAGGATTTCATTCGTTTCTCACCATCACTGTCTCCATTAGCGTAGTCGGCATAACGTGGGACGTAAAACTTAATAATTTTTCGTTTCGTTTTTCTTTTATAACTGTATCTCACCTTTCCTGTGACGAGAGCATCATCTAAGCGAGTATTCAGTGAATTAAACCACTATATTCATAGCACAATAGTACAGAATGAAGTTTAGCTCTTTGGCAATCTCCAGCATGCAGACCAGAAAAAACTATACATTGATATTGAAACAGTAGTTAACGAATTCCACTGCGAAAAAGATCACCCGTACTGTTGTGTTTCAGATGATAATTTATAATTATACTTAGTTGGTTGAAATTTCTCCATACTTGTGGGGGAGAGATACTGAAAAAATCCCTACCAAGATTTGAAGGTGACATGTAAATGTAGTCAAATACGAACGAAATTAGTGTCAAATTAATATGCAAAGATGAATAGTGACACTGTGGATGCTGCGTAAGTCCAAAATAATCCTTGGTTGGCTTCGAGTTGACAATGGGAGGGCGACAGGAATAAAGAATCGAAAATATCCTATATTTGTGTCGAATGGATAGTTTTCGGGATCACTGACATAAAAGGTGATATTTCAGATGTGTATATGTCCAAGGTTGGCCATATTGAAATGGGGTCATAGGGAGAACCAGTAAATACTTCAGAACAATTACTTTTTGGTGCGTTTCAAGACACTGAGAGTGAAAATTGATAATGCACAAATCACATTCTGAATTATCGGAGATATAACTTCCGGGGAAGTGTCGTTGCTCCAGGGAGGTATTACTAACTGATCACTCAATAAAATCGTCACTGTTTTGCAGGGCCGTAGACAGAAATTTATTTCAGCGATCGAAAGCTTGACATGAATTTATTTCAGCGATTGAAAGCATATTTTACTGAAATGTATATTATCCAGGAGTGGATCCAGGATGATGGTTTGGGAGGAGCGGTCGTTCGAAGTCAAATCAAGGTAAGAGCGGATTGCAAAAAAAGGAAAGAAAGGAAAGAAAAGAAATAAACAAATTTAGAAAAGGAGAAGTAGCTCTTCTGCAGAATTAACTTCCTTAAGAAAGTAAAGCCTATCTACTTTAAGTTTTAATTTAAGTTTATAATACAAAGATGACAAATACTTAGGATATGTCTTATTTTTAAAATAAAAAGTATAAAAAGTTCGCTATTCTGGGGGATGTGATCGCCCGAACGCACTCCCGTGAATCTGCCCCTGCTATCATCATCTCTAAAATTAGATATAATTTACAAAAAAAAAGTAGTGATTTCGTGGGGTAAAAGCTCTTGATTGCAAAGGCCTGCATCCTGTGTATGTCCCTACTGCTCTGAATTGTCAAAAGCTCCTCTTCAAAGTAAGACATAAAATATAAATAATAAACGTGTAACATAGAATACAATATAAATAGAAAATATGTTATAATTAAAAAATCTTTTAAGTTTTACGTCCCACGGTTATGCCGGTTAGGTTAAAGGAGACGGTTATAATGAGAGATGAGTGAAATGGTGGAATGAAGAAAGTGGGAGGAAACGGGAGAACCCCAAGAAAACCCACGAGCACGGTGTTTGTCCACCACAAAGTTCACTTGGCGGGGGCTGGGATCGAACCCGGGACCCCAAGCACCAGAGGTGAACGCTCTACCACTGAGCCACCGCGCCCCCTGTGTTATAATTTAGAACTAGAAAATAATTATAAAATAAATTTGAAGGACTATTAAAAAAACATTAAAACTTGAAAGTAAAATATACTTTTAAAACAATTTTGCATTTATGCAGGGCTACAAACAGTGAGGAGTGCCATGTAAATTTAATAGAAAATATAATATTGGAAACTTGTTTCGAATTAAACTAGCTGTGACTACATTACTTCAAAATTGAACTTGTGGAATATACAGTATGAGCGTAGCTCAAATAAAATAATCAATAAGAATGGTCTTGATTGGAAGCTTGGACCATCCACGTAGGAGTAACTTACATTAACCATTCACCTAACAGACAATGACGCACAGGGCTTGGCACTTTCTTTATCAGATGGTTCTATCAAATGTAACTTAATTAAAACAATAGTAACAAATTTTAAAGCTTTAGAAAGTGTCTGAAGAAGAGGAAGTTCATTTTGCACATTGTGACTAAGTTACAAGAGGTTTACATCCTACCTGAATGGCGCATCCACCGAGTCAACTTTCGGAATATCCCTTTAAGGTAGCTTTCAACGCAGCTAAGGGAAACGTATGTGAACCAGTAATAGAATTCTCCGTAGCAGAATGGATAAAGTCATGGCTCGATAACCACAAGGTTCGTGGTTCGAAACCCGTCGCCGAAATCAGATTTTTTAAAATCTTAATTCCTCAGTTCTGAAGATCTTTCTCTCCTTTCATAATCATTTGATGCTCTAAAAAGAGTTCTCCACGTTAATTCGATAACTACCTAATGCGATCCTCGCAGTTCGAAAACTTCCTTTCTTATCTTTCACAAAATCAGAATTTTCGTCATAATGCGAATGCTGTCCGATCATTTTTTCCCCAATTCTAAATCTGGGTATACAAATCATCCCTCTCTGTCTCCATACTTGAATCCCTCTCTCTATCTCTCTCTCTCTCTTTCTCTCTCTCTCTCTCTCTCTCTCTCAATGTCACCCAGGAAGTCATATGGTTTGAAATCAAACCTTCGACTCTTGAAACCAAATGTAAGCTCTTTAGCAATGTGCTATCGTAGCTCTATAGGTTTGTTGTTAAAACCAGTGTCTTTTAGATTTTATTCGGGGGGGGGATGATGAGATTCTCCGGCGACATAAGATTTTCACTTTTTATTAGTGTATTACTATACATTTGACCAAAAAATACGTATTTATGAAGCTCAAGAGAGGGGGAATTACACCCTCCTGTCCTGCCCAAATGACGTCCCTGAAACATTTTCTTGCACTTACTGAAAAGAAATTCAATGAATCATTGAATAAAACTCGTTTCTGTTCGTAGATATTTTAGAGCTCTTGGCAATTTCCATAGATTTCTTAGGGAGCATCTTAGTAGCTTGCACTCTTTAAAGAAAGAAAAGAATGAAACTAAAGATATTTATGAAACTCTGGGAGGATTGTGTGACTTTCCTTTAATTTAGGCTCTTAAAAATATTTCAGAACAAACGAATGGAAAAGACTGTTTTAAAGCTATAACTTTGTAAACTTGATTCCTGTTTCTTTTTCAGCTGAATGGAAAGAGTGTACTACGTCACACACACTGCTTTAGACAAGGAGAGGTGGAGGACGGGGGGAGTTGCAATAAATACTAGAAGCAAATAATCGATTGATACATGTATTGCGGGAATGCATAAGAAAACTGGGCAAGAGTTTGTTATTCATTTGGACTTAGAATTTTTGTAACAAATTTTATGCCGCGGACTGTACAAGTATCTACTCTGATTAGTTTATTACATTAATAAGAACTTGAAAACATCATAACATAAGAACTTGAAAACATCATCTACAAGTTATATTAGAAAATAGGAAATGAAAATTGCACTCTTAAGAAGAAAGAAAGAGAAAGGGGATAGATAGACTAGAATATCTTCTTCAAGAATAGTTTATTTAGAAAGATAGTAGGTGAAGAAAGAGGTAAGAGGAAAGGAATTACAAGAAGATGTGAAAGGGAAAATACTAAAATAAAAGGAAGAATATAGGAAATTATATTACAACATAATTAAAAGGAAATATAATTAAAAGCCTTGACCCGTTGTAAGTGTTATAAACTTATCAATCTTTGTGCAGAATATCAAAAAAAAATATTTGTTTATAAACCTGTCGAAACTAGACACACGCTGATACATACTACACTGACACAGATCCAAACACAACTTCCTAATCTGTTAAACGCAATACTGATCAGCTGACCCTTCTAGGCTCAGAATGAGCTTCAATAGTTCCTGTCAGTATTTAAGGTCTACAAAATGTTAGTACCTCACTAACAGTATGCGCCAACGGCGTTTCTACATATTTCACGTCATTTCTCAAACGTTTACAATGCTGATCTGTATTTACCATCTCTTTTGTTTTTATTTTCATTGTTGCTTTCAACTATAATATCCAATTCAGGTCGTTCAATATACAAAAGCACAACTTTCTCTTGGGTTGAAAACATTGTTAATGCAGTGATGTTCTTCAATACGCGAGCAGATGTCGTACTGTTTGTAGTTCCATCGTGCAAAGTTTCGTTTCTCTGTCTCTTTCAGTTTCTCCGTTATCACGCCTGAAAATTATAAATTATATTATAATGTGGAAGCGTTATATTATGACTTTGCCGTCAAGTCGGCACGGTTAACGTTCTCGTAGAGAGCTGCTATTTCACCAATGCATGTTTTTGGTCACATAGAATACATTTGAAGGGTGTGCGTATCGCTACACAAAATTACTCAAAATAAAGGACAACGTAATATACAGAGTGTTAACCCTAGATTAGGTGCGTGGATGACAGGTGTCGCCCAGTGATTTTTGTCTCAAATTTGCAACACTGTGCCTTGGTATTCGGAGTGGCGCCTTTCAGTAGCTGAACTTTAATTGTTGATGTTTGTTATGGTGGCAGTAGTACACTTCTGTCTACCGTGTACACTTTGTAAGAAATAAGTTCTCTCTACAGCAGCGTGTTTGGGTGATAATTATCAACCACGCGCCTATATACGTAACAAGTAAAATGTCAAAACGCCGGAAGACAGAAATGACAAAATATAAGAATGTCGTTCTGCAGTGGCTTGAGGAGTAAGAGGAGGAGTTGGAGGTGTGTTCTGATGAAAGTGATTATGAAATGTATACGTGAGTGCAAGTGACCACAACATTGAGTCGGAACAAGATGTTCCATAGTGTAATATTTTGATCTTGTAAACATATGTGATATTAATGCACTTTGTATCCTGAAATTCAATACCAATTCACCTTAATTGTCACAAAGGAGTTTTTTTGGAGGATATTGGCTGGGAAATGATTAAATCTAAGATACAACGAATATGCTGTATTCCCCAAATTACACTTCAAATTAGGAAGAGAGGCGATTGCGACTGTTACTTGATGTTAAAGAAGAAGAAATGGTCAATGTTAAGAAGCCATTATGCTCCAGAACATGTTGACATACCTATGGAAGAGGCGGAGCCAAAACTAAAAGCCAGAGGTGCTTGATATGTAAAAGATGGATGAGTGGAAAACATCTCAAAGACATTTGTGTACCATGATTGGAATCAGTCTAATAGTCATAAAACAAAAGACTGTTATATTCAGTACAACGCTGTGTACAATCAAAAGTATAACCTGTGATTAACATTTTATCAAATAAATGAAACAACCGCAATTTAAAGATAATTTTACTTATTCTAGTTACATTTTAATAAGTGGATGACACCTGTCATTCACGCGCCTTATGCCGCAACCAAAATGTAAGCGCCTAACGCAGGGTTAATGAACTATACCGACACTGTAAGAAGTGTTTGCAGTAGTGTCCATATGTATATTTTACACACAACTTCACTCCATCCAATGTCCTTGCACGTATTAAAACTTGATGGCACAATAACCATAAAGAACGTATAACTGAAACTATACTACTCTACGCATAATTACATTGTTACTCTATCCCTTAATGTCCCCAAGCTATTGTATTTAACCTATCCCGTAATATATATCTTTTATCATCTATACAAATTTATGCTAAGTTATTTACTGCTATACTATATATGTTTCATGCTTATAGCTCCTACACAAATTTACCTTCTTATAAGAGTCTCTTTGATTGAAGAGACAGTTTTTCTTTGACCGAAGTCGGTTCACAGATGGCTGAGTGATGAGGATATAAAGTTTAGACTGTACATGAGTATTGAATAGTTGCAAAGCCAATTGTGTATATATATTCAGATCATGAGATAATGTACGAAAAGTTTAGACATCCTAACAGTATAAAAATTATTCAACTTAATGCAGCAGGAACTAGATATTCGGAAAGGTAAGTGCAATGAGTTTCGGAGATTCCTATCAGAAGATTTGGTTACAGAAATTAATTGTTTATATGATCTGTTAATATCTAATCCCATGTAGAAGCTTTTAATATAAATTTTATGATTATTATTTCATAAAAGTATTACCTATCTATTGCACATAGTGTTTAAGTAAAACATTAGGTGACCAAGGAAATATATCTTGAAATTCTAAAACTTTTATTGAGGATGAGAATATTAAAACATGGTTTAGAGTAAAGATGTCACAATTATGCTTGGATAAACAGATAAGGCCTTATGCAGAGTCGTTCTGACGCGTGATTAGTGCCATACTAAAGTGTTCGACTAACGTATGTTACCTGCAGTAGTCAGGCGTTTAGTATGACGCTAATCGTACTTCAAAACGACTCTGCATAAGGCGGATACTGTTTATGCAATTAGAACACACATAGATGAAGAAGATAAAATAAAGAGAGATGAAATCAGACTCGAGAATACCTGGGGTCTTATAATGAAAGAGAAGTAACATTTATTAATAAATCCGGTATAATTTCTTTAATTATATCATCTATGAAACAAAAAGCAAAAGAATTACATCGATGGGTTACAAGTGAAATATTACCATCTACACGGAAAACAGGACAATGCCAACTAACAAGTAGAATGAAACAACTAGAAAAACAAAAGAACTAAAGACAAAAGAACCAATTTTCAATGTTGTTACAACGGTATTAAAGACATCACCTAATAGTATCTCTTACGTTTGTTTGTTTTCGTTAGGTACAGTTGAACACCTCAAAGACAAATTTATAAATGATTGTTATTTAAATGACTTTTTGGGTAAAATACCATAAAACAACAAATTATAACTAAAACTAGTTATTCAACACAAATCTTCACTGTTGCTAGTTCAAATGTACTATCCTAACTCACTCTTCTTCTCCAGTGTCATCAAAAATAATCGGATTATCAAAATCAAGAAATTCTGCAGAATATTCATTGTTGTTGTTATTGTTGTCTAATAACTGTTCTACACAAAGGACAAGTTATATTATCTTTTAACCACGTAAGTATACAGTTAACACAAAACACATGCTTACACGCCGTCTTACACACTTGAGTTTTTGTTTCATTACATATTGGGCATTCTTCTGACTTCTCTGTTAAGTGTAAACGTGTTGAGAGTAGCATTAGTTTGTTTTTGAGGGAATCATGTACATCCTTATCTACTCTTATGAATTCAACCCTATTGATCTTGCCCTAATTTTTATTAGAATATTTTCAGAGAACTTCCTATCGCAACAAGTGTATATTATCCTGTTTAATTCTAAACCTTTGTTTTCGAACTCGAGGATAAATTTTTCACTTTTATCATGTAAACTGACTTTTGCCCAATAAATTTTCTTTTGATATTTTCTCAAGTGTATTTCGTCTAGCAGTGGAGTAATAACTTGCCAATCGATAAGGGAATAAAACGCGCTCAAGATGGCTGTTAGTTCTCTTCCTGTGATGCGACATCTATTAGAACTACATCCCAATAGACATTATTTTTAAAAGTTTTTAGGGACGTAAATATGAGTAAATGCGTTTTATAAGAGAGTATGCCCCAATATAAATATTTTTGAATTGTGCACAAACCTTAATCGCTCGTTTTTTATAATACATTCTCTAGTTATTTCCTTCATTGAACTCAAGCCAGTCATCCTCTTTCTTAAAATCACTAAGATAATCTTCAGTCGCTTGTTGACGATAACACGGTAAACCATACCTTCGTTCACTCAATTTGTTCAGAAATGTTTATCATCATATTGTTAATAATGTTTTCGTTTTTAATTTTCTTTTTCTACTTGATAATTTGACAGAATCGATGTGTTCTTTATAACGTTCAAGAATAGTAAGTGATAGTTTATGGTATGGTGTAACTGAATACCAATGTATCTTGTTTTTGAAGGTATATGAAAAGTCATCGGATAAGTTATTTTTTTCTGAAATTTGTTTCCATTCTTTGAATTTTAGATTAATTGCATCTATAACTATTTTTCTACAAAGCGATTTTGAATGTAGTTTACACTATGTTCAAGATTTAATTTTTTAATCAGGTCTCTTATAAGTTCATTTTTATTGTACATTGTTTTGTATTGTTTACTTGGTTGTTTGATTTTGTTGCAGTTGTTGTTAAAGACGCATTTTTGTGCTTGTCGATTAAGGTTATTATTTATGATTTTCTAAGGTCGAATAACAATGTATTCCCTTCTCTCTACAGTATTGTTTACGTTGTGGAATTGCTTTCTTTTAAGTAGCTTCGTTTATTATAATAAAAATATAATATTAATTTTTAAAGATTTTACCTAATAAATATTGCGAAGCATTGTAATTTGATACATAATAAATTTACCCTTATTCATCAAGTTCTTAGACTCATAAGAAGACTACTAGAAAAACAAATATTAAAAGAAAAAGATAATGCAGTACTAGAAAGGTATACGCCAGATTCAAATTGGAATAGTAACAAAGATCTTGAGCCTACAAATGATAGTGATGATTATGATGAGGTAGATTTGAAAAAGAATAGTGAAAATGAATTAGTGACTGAAGGGATGTTCCCATTTAAGCTTTATACTAACATAGTTCGCTAACATATGTGAGCAATGGCAGGAGTGTACAAATGTTAACAGTAGTCTTCGAGAAATGAAATTGAATAACAAAGATTTTACATATAACGAATAAGACAAATGTTACGAAAATGAAATGTAAAATCAACATTTTCTATATAATAAGAATGGAGGCACTTTGGGGTCAGCTTAATCTGGACTTACTGCTTCGTTTGAAACATATTTTCGAAAATATTTGTGATCATTTATAATTTAAAAACAAGGTCAGTTTTAGTATCAAAGCCTTCAGATGATTTTATAAGTGATTACGACGATAAATTTGACTTTTATGTTTTATCAAATCACGAGTTTTCAGAACCTATCATTAGAGAAAATGTTGACAAAGTAGATTGGGGATTTATAGCAAAATATTGTGATAATAGAATTAATAAACCTTTTGAATCATTCATGATATAATTTAAAGACAAATTTCCTTGTAAAGTATTAACAAAAATAGAAATACCAAGAAATTTATATTGAAATAGGTAACGTGCTATTTGGTTTTACGGTGTATACAAGCGTTAATTGAAACGAAAATGAATTAACTCTTATTATATCACTAATGATTCTTATTGGTTATTCCCATGAAAGTCGTATACTACCACTGCGTGCTAAAATTATTGAGTAATGATAGGAGCGTAGAAACGTTAACAGTTGTCTTAGGAAAATGAATAATAAAAACATTACGAAAAGGAATTCAAAAATTGCCTTCCTTTGATAATAAACCAGCTATTATGAATAGACTAATTAATAATACAGTAGTTGAACCAAACCCAAACCAAATAGAGTTTCAAAACAATATTGGATCAGTAAGAGTTCCATTTGCGTTATTTGCCGAATGTATAGAGCATAATTGTTCTAAAACAGAAAAAAATATCAAAAGCATTTTCCAATGAGTTTCTGCATCTGTGTTAAGTATTCAAATGGGGACTATAAAAGCCCTGTTAATTATATTAGTAATTAATTGCGTATTATCAAAAGAGTTGTAGGTTATCATTATAAAGAAACCTTATTTAAAAATGTTAAAACGTATAGAGACTTAAGCATAATCACAAAAGAATAAGCATGGGATATATGCCATAAAAATTAATAAGCTGGCATTAGATTCTTCAGAGGATAATATATATATATATATATATATATATATATATATATATATATATATATATATATATATATATATATATATATATATATATTACGGTATGAGGTAAATACATTAGTTTGGGAGCATTATGGGATAGAGTAAAAGCGTAATTATGTGTAGTGTAGTATTGTTTTAGTTATAAGTTCTTTATGCTTATTATACCATCAAGTTTAAGTAGCATGTGATCTTGTGCAAGGGCAGTGGGAGGAGTGAACTTGTATGATTCCTTACATCAAAATAATATAAAAAGTCCATAGGTACCTTTGGCCAAAGGTGCGTTTTTTCAGAGCTAGGCCTGTCCAAACTCACGAGACAGCCAAATTTCCAGCGGCCCTATTTCGAATTCGAGAAACTGTGGATGGTGGTCCATCTCAGCGTAAAGGAAGTCACGCATACGCAATACATAAATGCGCATTAAATTAATATTCAATTTGTGTAGAAGGCATTACATGCAAGGTGAAATTCTCGGGCATGCCATCAACCGAATTTTGAAATATTCTCTGGTTTTATGGTAGGCCTAAAGTAGGCAAATGGTAAGCCTTGATAGAAATGAAAATTGGATCCTTTGGTGCGATGTTGGAAGTGTTAAATGTCGTCAGCAGCACTGTCTCGCGTACATGGGTAAATGAATGCTGCAATGTTTTCTTTCACGCTTATAAATGAAAAAAGATATGAAATATACCGTGGAGAAATACATCAGACGTCATTCTGAACACAAAAAGCATGGAACTGCCAGTTGCTAACACTCCAGACTTTCCTCCAAACCATGAGATTCCAATTGTTTATAAAGATTACATCCTGCCTACTTTGGGGCCTCCTTGAAATTAGGGTATATCTGAAAACTCTAATGTGAGAATATGTGAGAATTATACCCTGTAGGGAATATCCTGTACACCTATTGAAAATTGACGAAATATGCACTTTTGGACTGTGCATGCGTGGTTCGCTTTTACCTTGATAAGGACCACCCCCACAGTGTATTCGAAATATGACCTTTGAAAATAGCCTTTTGGGGATTTTGGACAACCCTAGCTCTGAACCTACGCACTTTTAGATATAATTACATATGAACATTTTCTCTTATTTTGATGTGAGGAATTATCTCTTACTATTTGTCATTATATTTCGTTAACATCCTGTATATATATATATTCATACTCAATATTGTGGGTCCATACATAGCAAAACTTAATTAAATTCACCACTAAAGTACACCAATTGGTTAAAAGCTATAAACAACTTGCTTAGGGAGACCCGCAAAACCAAATATTGAATACCTTCTGACAAGTGAACTATGTTCTTCGTTTTTTTTTTTTCAAAAATTATTGACCTCACAAAATTGTATAAAAATAAGCATCCCGAAGTGTCGACTCAGAAATTCTGAAGATCCAGTATGGAAATAATACAAATCATAAATCAAATGTCCACTAGATAAAACCGGAATGCACATGATTCACGAAAGATATCTCTTCCGATCAGTATGGGATTTATATTCAATACCTTCCCCCTAAATGTAAATAAGTTAATTACTACGTGAAGAAATACATACATGAATAACTTAGAATGAAACAACTAATTACTTCACTAAGCACTTAATTTTCCTTAATTGCTAAATCTAACGACATTAAAAAGGGGGTAGGGATATAGTAAAAATTATTTTGGAAAAATAAAAACTAGAGAAAAAAATTGGAGTAAGAAATAGACGATAAAAAGGAGAGACACACAGACTAGAAATGGTGCTGCAAATTTTATTCGAACCTAGGAAAAAACACGAAGGTGTTGATTTTAGGACCAAAATATATCTCAGCAGGCCAAACCATTTTTAACCATAAATACAGCTATACACTAAGACCCTCGGATATTAGTCCGTGCCCTGGATGAGAGTTTCGCTAAGAAAGAACTTACACCACCCACTCTCTCCGATCCAATTCGCCGACGTTACAGCCAGACTCTGTTGGGGTGATTAATATTCATTAACTTGTAACTTTCAACAACAAAATATGTTCGACGCTAAAACTGCAGCGACGGACGATACTAAGGATAAGACGAATAAAATAGTTAAAAGGAGAAAAAGGAAAAACATATTGCGTGGGGTAGACCAAAAGAAAACAAATAAAATTAGAATAATTAGGTACTACTAAGTAGTTTTATTAATAAATTTCGCTACTCACTCCCATCAAAAGTTCGTAACCACTTGTACAAAACTAATTTTAGTTATTACTATGATTAGAAACAAATAAAATTGAAGAGGAAGGTAAAGGGTACGGTGCATTTTAAGGAGAATATGGGAAAGATAAACTAAACTATTTATACATTATTAATGGTTGTATGCCAGTTCCTATGGTAATTCACTGTAGTTATATATAAAGAGCAAGGATTCGAATGCTGACTTTAAAAGAAATCACACAAAAGGTAACGACAAGTATTCAAGGTCTCGCTATTTGTCTGGGTAGTGTTATCCAATGCATTCAGTGAACAGTCAACAACACTGAATGTTCTACATTTAGTTCGTCATTAACATATATATATATATACATCTGCTAATGCTTATGACAACAAACACTATTCGAAGCTTTCTTGCACCCACTGGAAAACGTGAAGTAGGCCTATATTAATATTTATTTGCATATATTGTTAAAGTAGACTGTTTCCATAATGCACACCAACTTCGATTTTACAAAATTTTAGAAATAAATTTCACTTTTTATTTAGTGGTCAATTTGAAGGCATTTTGTTATACTACCATTAAGAAACCCATATTACGAATCATATTACGAATCAATCATTATGGAACAATCTCATGTGTGACACGCAGCAGTGGTACCAACCTTTGAAAGTTTCATTTACAACTTTTTCCCTTTTTCTTATTAACTGATTTTGTGGGTAATGGTGCATTCAGTATAAGGGTACTACAAGATATTCTCTCTTTCTCTGTGTGTGTGTGTGTGCGTGTGTGTGTGTGTGTGTGTCTGTTTCTAGTTTCCGGCGTAAGCGTGTGGATAATACCAGGTATACTTTCGTGTGTACTTTTGCTAGTGTGTGTGTGTGTGGCGCGGGTATATGAAGTATTAATTGGGATCGCGTAGTGGAATTTATCAATATTAGTACGTATACTAACGGCTGTTACTTCACACGATAAATTTGGACGAATGCGAATTTTTAAATTCTGCTATTTGCAACAAATAAGTAGAGTGATTCTTCTCGAGGGAGTTCCCCTAAATGGTAGCCCCTACCATGTCCAATTGAATCACAAATTGCCGCAATCGTTTGTACATTGTTTGTACAGAAATGTGCAGGCGAAATTTTCGTTTGTACACAATTAGGGGCGCCGCCAGAACAGAAAAAAATGGGGGCTGTCTAAGTGGTACCCCCCCATAATGTCCATTTGAATCACAAATTGTCGCAATTGTTTGTACTTTGTTTGTACAGAAATGTGCACGCGAAATGTATGTTCGCACGCAATTAGAGGCGCCGCCAGAACAAAAACAAAATGGGGGTTGGTTAAGTGATAGCCCCCCACCAACATGTCCTATTCAATCACAAATTGTCGCAATCGTTTGTACTTCGTTTGTACAGAAATGTGCAAGCGAAATTTTCGTTTGTACACAATTATGGGCGCCGCCAGAACAGAAAAAAATGGGGGCTGTCTAAGTGGTAACCCCCTCCCCACCATGTCCAATTCAATCACAAGTTGTCGCATTCGTTTGTGCATCGTTTGTACAGGAATGTGCAGGTAAAATTTTTGTTTGAACAAACTTAGGGGCGCCGCCAGAACGAAAACAAAGTGGGGGCTAAGTGGTAACCCCCTCCCCACCATGTCAAATTGAATCACAAATTATCGTAATCGTTTGTACATTGTTTGTACAGAAATGTGCAGGGCAAATTTTCGTTTGTACACTATTAGGGGAGCCACCAGAACGAAAACAAATTGGGGGCTGTCTAACTGGTAGCCCCCACCAACATGTCCTATTCAATCACAAATTATCGCAATCGTTTGTACTTCGTTTGTACAGAAATGTGCAGGCGAAATTTGAGTTTGTACACAATTAGGGGCGCCGCCAGAACAGAAAAATGTGGGCTTTCTAAGTGGTAGCCCCCTCACCATGTCCAATTCAATCACAAGTTGTCCCATTCGTTTGTGCATCGTTTACACAGAAATGTGCAGGCGAAATTTTCGTTTGTTTAATATTAGGGGCGCCGCCAGAACAGAAAAAATGGGGGCTGTCTAAGTGGTAGCCCCCCACCATGTCTAATTCAAGCACAAATTTTCGCAATCGTTTGTACTTTGTTTGCGCAGAAATGTGGAGGTGAAATGTTTATTTGTATACAATTAGGGGAGCCGCCAAAACGAAAACAAAGTGGGAGGACTGTCTACATGGAAGCCCCTACCATGCCAGTAGGGTACATATGTATGTTTTGCCCCACTTTCCGCCGTTTTGCCCCACTTTCCCCCGTTTTGCCCCACTTTCCCCCTTAGCCCCTAACTATCAAAAAAAATTATGAACCCACCCCTGACTATTGTACTTTAACACAGAGGGATACCCCAAAGTGAGATTGAATATGCTTTTATGACATTTAAAATCATAAAAACTTACATCTAAAACTTATAACTAAAACTACACTACATATAATTACATCTACTCCTCTTCTATTTAGACCATCTCGTAGTATATATCTTTTATCGTCTGAGGAATCTAATGCTAGCTTATGAACGGTTATGCTATATATATCGTGCTTATAACTTCTAATGAGGTTTATGTCTTTATACGTTTTAACATTTTAAATAAGCTTTCTTTATAATCATCAAACTGCAACTCCTTGGCAACTACGCATTTAGTTACTCCTTTAGCTTTTTTCTCTTCTTTATTTTCTACTCTATAAGCATACATCTTTGATCTCCATCCATAAACTCTGTCATTATCTTACCTGTATTTTCATCTTTCATCTTACCTATTACTTTTTTGTTTATTAGTGGTAGTCCATATATGTTATTTTCCTTGTATTCACTCGTTTCAAACTGGTCAATTATTTCTGCTATATCTTTGTAAAAGTCTTCAGTCTCAATCTCATATATAAAGCTATCAGTATTCATATAACATAAATCTATATTGTTTCCATATTTCGGCTTCATCGTGTTATAGTGAAAATCATACATTAATAGCTTCGATAGTTCTAACACACTCATACCAACATATATTGGCTTATTAAATGTTAATCGCTCTTTTTTCATATGTATAGCACACAAGTTCTCACTAAATATTGTTCTGTAATCAAAGTTAGGTTTAGCTATTAATGCTTCTACCCTCTTAGGATCACATTCTAATTGTATGGGCTGTCTTTTTCGAATATTTTCCATAGTCTTTCCAAATACCGAGTTATTCATGAGCTTATAAAAATCTTCTTCAAATTTGTTTTTAGCTTGCGTTCTCATCTCTGTATTTAAATCAATGTATTTCTTTAGCCAGTTTGATTGTTTAAACTCTAATACCCTATGCACTTTCTTCAATCTCATTCCAAGTGACATATAAAGTTTTAAGTTTCTATAGTGAATTACATATCTTTCCTTATTGTAAAGCGTTGTTAATAATTTCGATTGTTTTGAGCCGGGTGGACACATGTTCTCTGGAGCTAATGGTAAATCAGAATGCTTGTTATGTAAATGCTTTGGATATTCTAAATCTACTTCTAATATGTAACCAGTTTCTGAGTCATCCGGAATGTTCATTATATCTATGTAAGGTTTAACCCACTTAAAATCTTTATAAGGCATGAATTGACTCATAGCCCGTCCATATAAGTTGTTTGCGTCTAGATATGCTAGGTATGTTGAACACTCATCTTTATTAAAATCTTGCATATATTTGTTGTTAGCTTTTACATATCTTTTACTGCATTGTGAGATTCCCCCTCGTATACCCTTTTCTAACATTAGTATTTTATCATAATCAGTCAACATTTCTAAGTTAATTTTAGTCATCTTTAACATTGCATCCCACGATAGACCTGGTGCTGTATAATACCAAGCAGGATCTAATCCATATGCCTTTAAACAAACATCTCTAAAGTTTTCAAATATATCTGTTAATTGAAGGACATCTGTTTTCTTATAATGTTCAGTTAAGTCCTCCAATAACTCTAGATTGAATTCTTTACAAACTCGTACATGAAGCTTATGACGTTCAGAACTCATTTTTTCTCCTGTTAATCTGTTTGTAAATTTGTCTGGAGATAATGGAACAGGTTCTTTCAATTTTTCAAATGAATCAACATAATCAAATGGATAATCACCTTTAGTATTAACTAGGTCAAGTTTATCAATCGGAAAAAACTTTAATGTTTCTAGAAATTGTTCTGGCTTTAAATTCTTTGTTAACTCTGCTAAACTCTTTGGCAAAAATCTAAATGAATCAACAAATCTTAAATTTATTCCATCTTTTTCTGATTCTGCTTTTACGTATTTTTCATATGTTATGTACCTTTCTTCATTGTTTGCAATCAGTTTAATTTTCTGTGTATCATAAGCTAACTCCTTAAAAACAAATGCGTATCATAGCCAGTTAAGTTGTGAAGAAATACAGGAACAAAGTTAGGATTTTTATAGTTTAAATTGCAATAACTGTGAGCTGCACCTCTAAACTTTCCAGTTAAATGATCATGATCTCTTACTTTTGCTTTATTTTTATTTATCTTATACAAACACTTTTTTAAGTCATGCTTCCATTCTTCTATTTTTTCACTCATATCATCTTTATCCTTGTAGAACTGTATTTTCTTCTTCAGTATATTTATTTTTTTCTCAACAGCTGGTGGTAAGTCATTCAAGTTTTTCTCACATATATGACAAGTATCCGAACTGTTATAAGCTTCTATTTCCTCCTCACAAAGCGGAATCATATTAACTACCTTGTTATATATTTTCATAATTTCTATTGCTTCTTTTTGTAACATTTCAATAAATACTTTCGCAGCATCTGGACCTATATAACTAACAGGGGCTTTGTAGTCTCCATTTGAATATTTGTCATAGTAACAAAAACTCATTGGTTTATGCTTTTGATATTTTACTGTTTTACTACAATTATGCTCTATTTTTAACTTACATAAGATACATTCAAAGTCAGCAATTATCGTAAATGGAACTCTTAATGATCGATTATAGTTTTGAAACTTTATTTGATTGTCGTATGGTTTTGGAAGTTCTATTCTAACAGCCTCATGCTCTTTACAATCTAATTCATGGTTTTGCAACTGCTTCTCATTTCGAAAGTGTCTTGTTAAACATCTATCACAAAAGTATAACTTTTCAGTATGTTTTGTCACTTGACTTCTTATTAATCGTGATAAGTCTTTTATCCAACAAAAATGACTGTTTTTTTCATCTTTTACATATAATAAATTGATATGAGTTTCCTGCATATTTTTTGTGATTTGAAGTGGATATACATTATAGTTCTTGTCATAGCCGTAAACATTGATGGAGATATTACTTCTTCTTTCAAATTTTGGAATATCTTTTAACTGTACAGGAAACTCAATACCATCACAATATTTCTTTTGTAATTCATTAGCAAGTTGTTTATAACGAGAGGGTCTTTGAGGATTTTTTGAAACGGTTCTATCAATAGGCTTTAAATAACTTGCAATAGAATATAAGAAACATTTATTATCTTTATTTTGAATATTCATTACTGCTTTCTTATCTTTAATCTGCTTTGGAAGTTCAATATAGGAAGAAGCTCTTAATGGTACATACTTATTTAATCTGATTTCTAGGTGTTTAATTTGATGTAATGTCCATCCTGATCCTCGGCCTTGAAATTCTTCCATTTCTCTTCTAAGTTTTTGTTTTGCATGGTTTATATATTCACTTAAGTCAGTTGATTTTAATATTCTCTCGTTTGATGTTTTGAAATTGTGCTCTTGTATTTCTTTATCTTTAATATAGTCACAAATGAAAACAAGGTTAACTTTAACAGGGTGAAATTTTAATTCCTCTTTGATTTTGTTAATAGCAACTCTTCCACTTGTATCCAAAAATTTTATTGGGTCTTTATATCCTCCTGTGTTTTCAACTTTAATGGTTTGTAAACGCTTCTTGAGTGCTGTTTCTTCTAATTCTACTTTGATGGGTATACGTGCTGGCTTCGGTTCTTCAATTACTTCTTCTTTAAAGGGGAATATATATCTAATCTGTCTTCTGCTTTGTTCATCGTCATATTGTTTAAGAAGGTTTATTAGTTCTGCTTTTCTTAATCGGGAATATCTTTTGATTCCCTTTTCTTTACATTGTCGCCTTAACTCTATTACGGTAAATCTATTGTAATTACTCATCATTTATTCTATAGAAAATCTTATTATAACTCAATTTTTATCTTCGCTGGATTATTTCAGTTCATTTTCATACTATTTTTACTCCCATATATCCTAATACAACGCTTAACATTGTACACTCCTGCCATTGTCTACATATTACGCGTTGTATTAGAACAGGACTTTGATGAGAATAACCCATCAAAGTCACATATACACATATTAAAATTAAATCATTTTTGTAAACTTACTCATCATCATCATCATAATCATCACTACCATATTTATATTCATCATCACTACTCAAATCAGATGTTTTTTGTTGCATTGTTAATAATTCTTTTTCCTTTAACAGTATTTACTTCTCTAGTAGTGCTGCTAAAAGTTTAAGATCTTCATGAATTAGTTTAAGTCTATCATGTAATAAATCAAATTCTTTCTCCATATTTATTATATACAAAACCAATAAAAATGAAGTAAGTTTAAAAATCTGAGAATAAAAACGAACATGACTAGTGCTAAGGAAATATTATCTTACAAGCCTATATTTGATTGTGTATGTAAATATTTAGATATTGATGGTTATAATGATGAAGACAAAATAAACTTTAGCATCTCAATAGGTATGTTAGATCATTTGTTCAAGAAAGCCACTAAAGAAAACAACTCATTTCTTATACAAAACATTCTATATGCAAACGTTATGGACTTGTCTGATGAGAGATTCACTAACTAATGAACAATGGTTATCTATAGGTTATGATGATTATGAGGAGGAATATAACTATGATCACATTACAGAAGACTTCATAGGCAAATATGTGCAGAAAGTTGATTTGAGCGAAATATGTTTATGGAAAAAGGTATCAGAAGAGTTTATAAGAGAAATAGCTAATAAAGTTGATTGGGAGATTATTTCAGCAAGCCAAGACTTATCAGAAAACTTTATAAGAGAATTTGCAGATAGAGTTGATTGGGGGGAAGTATCGTATAATCAAAACCTATCCGAAGAATTTATTAGTGAGTTTATAGATAAAGTTGATTTTGATGCTATATCTTATAGAAACAAACTCTCTGAACCCTTTATACGAGAACATGCAGATAAAGTTTCTTGGGGGCGCTTATCTGGAACTCAACAATTATCAGAAAACCTTATAAGAGATTACGCTGATAAAGTAGATTGGGAAATAATTTCATTGTTTCAAGATTTAACAGAAGGACTTATTGCAGAGTTCAAAGACAGAGTTCATTGGCATAACATTTCAATATATCAGCACCTCTCTGTAGAGTTTATATATTTATTTAGACATTACGTAGATTGGAGAGTTATAATAAGAAAATATCATAATAATCCTGATTTAGGTGGTATATTGAATTTAGCATTCAATGTTACAACAGATGGTTTGTTTAATGTTTAACTAATTAACTTTTATGATTATTATATCATAAAAGTCGTAACCTTAATTATATAATATTAACCTTAATTATCTTTTATGATAATTATATCATAAAAGTTGTAATTTTAATTATCTAATATTAACCTTAATTATCTTTTATGATTATTATATCATAAAAGTTGTAACTTTAATTATTTAATGTTAACCTTAATTATCAGATAATAACCTATCATATAAACAATCAATTTCTTTAATCAATTCTTCTTCTGATAGTGGCGTCCAAAACTCATTACCCTTACCTTTACGAATATCTAATTCTTGCTGCATTAGATTGGATAGCTTAATACTGTTAGGATCTCTAAACTTTTCATATATTATTACATGATTCGGATATTTTTCTTCTGCTTCATTAAGAGGCTTATATAGGCTTCTCTTTTGACATCTGATAGCATAATAAGGGAAAGGATCATTAGGTTTGTTCTTCTTGTATATGATTAGGCAATTATCTTTTGAATTATCGTTTATATATGGTGCTGCAATTTCTTTTAACCTCTCGTTTTGAATGTTCAATCTCTCCATTGTTTGTTCTATTTCTTCTACTTTTCTTTGCAACTCTTCTTGGTCTTCTTGAATTTGTTTAAAATTAGAAACGAAATAATCTTCGATGATTACAGAACATTTTTCGTAAAAGTCATGTGATATCCAAAAAGCAATAGCTAGGAAAATTCTTTTGTACACATATGTTCCAGAAATTATATTATTTAACTCGTTACCTGCAAGTTTTATTTCGTATGTTGAACTTTTTAAGTAGAGCACATCTTCTCTATTTACTTTTTTGTTGTAATATTCAATAAGATTCTTTGAGTTAACCAATCGTAACCAATCTTTAAACGGCTTACCTCCATCATGACACAGTTTAGTAGCATTAAAGTAGCCAGTTTTCTTATGGATAATCAATCTAAAATCACCAAACAAACCATACCAGTAATCATCTTTAATCTGTTCATAGCAAATATCGTTTAAACTAAGAAAATTATCCATAGTACTCATATCTATTATATAAAAATGTTGATTTAATCATTTTCGGAATTTTTTACCCACATAAATAAATTCTCATTTACCATTTTATCATATCTTTTGAAATCACTACACCCTTATGTAATCATGTAACACAGAGAGTAACGGTTCACTAGTCTTTTATGGAATAATAGCCATAAAAGACAACATTTATATTTACACTACAACATTACTCTTATCTATCCAACTATTATGTGAATCATCAAACCCTAGCCATTTAACATATACTTTATCACCTTTCCTTCTCAACACTTTCTCCACCAAGTATTCATCTTTATGTTTCGTCTTTAATAGTTCTGGTTCGTAAAATCTGCCTTGTACATCCTCTTCTTTTAAATCTTTAATTCTATATGTAGGTGGATTGGATGGGATAACTTCACTAATAACAAATATTTCTGTTGACCAATTAGGTGTATATCCTTTTTCAAATAACCCTTTCGACTTACTTATACGAACATGATCACCTAACTTGTATTTGGGCTTAACACGCTTATATTCTTTTTGATACACTTTCTCCAATATTGTTTGCTCATTTTTCTTATTAACTTCTATAGGCTTTAAACCGATTGTTCTATGTACTCTATTATTATACTCACTAACCAATGTTGGTAACATCTCTATCCATATATAATTTCCTTGTGTTGTGAATCTTTTCCACATGTTCTGTTAAGTGTTCGATTAAATCTTTCAACAACAGAAGCTTTCTTACCACTATAGGTTGAGTAATGATTAATCTTATTTTCATCCATTAACTTCTTAAACTCTTTATTGTAAAACTCTTTACCTTGATCAGTTTGTAAGTTATTAGGTTTTCTCGTTCTTAATATGGATTCGAATGCTTCTTTAACATTCTTCCCACTCTTATCTTTAACAGGTACAGCAAACGCATATTTCGAGAACACATCTATAATCGTTAGCAAATACTTATAACCTTTATCTAATTTGGAAACACCTTTTAATACTCCACTATCCATTTCAACAAGATCAGCTTGCCAAAGATCATCGATACCTTTTATAACTACACTTAATCTGTCAAACTTTTTTCTAGATGGTTTGTGAATTTCTTCTATAATGTCTTCTCTAACACCTTTACCATCATATAGTCAATCAGGCTTTTGAACGAATTGAGTTTTAGTAACACCACATACAGAACAAATACCTTTCTTTAGATATCTCCCATTCTTCGTTTGTTCAATTCTAATAGTATCTTTCTCCGTATCTGTTAACTTCTTACACTTAACACAATACATCCTGTTTATTATATAGAAAATCAATAACTATCGCTGTTTAATATTATGCTATCAACATTCTCATCATCATCATCATCACTATCTTCATCTTCTCTTTCTACATGCATAAGAAGCAATAGTAAATTGTCGCAATCGTTTGTACTTCGTTTGTACAGAAATGTGCAGGCGAAATTTGAGTTTGTACACAATTAGGGGCGCCGCCAGAACAGAAAAATGTGGGCTTTCTAAGTGGTAGCCCCCTCACCATGTCCAATTCAATCACAAGTTGTCCCATTCGTTTGTGCATCGTTTACACAGAAATGTGCAGGCGAAATTTTCGTTTGTTTAATATTAGGGGCGCCGCCAGAACAGAAAAAATGGGGGCTGTCTAAGTGGTAGCCCCCCACCATGTCTAATTCAAGCACAAATTTTCGCAATCGTTTGTACTTTGTTTGCGCAGAAATGTGGAGGTGAAATGTTTATTTGTATACAATTAGGGGAGCCGCCAAAACGAAAACAAAGTGGGAGGACTGTCTACATGGAAGCCCCTACCATGCCAGTAGGGTACATATGTATGTTTTGCCCCACTTTCCGCCGTTTTGCCCCACTTTCCCCCGTTTTGCCCCACTTTCCCCCTTAGCCCCTAACTATCAAAAAAAATTATGAACCCACCCCTGACTATTGTACTTTAACACAGAGGGATACCCCAAAGTGAGATTGAATATGCTTTTATGACATTTAAAATCATAAAAACTTACATCTAAAACTTATAACTAAAACTACACTACATATAATTACATCTACTCCTCTTCTATTTAGACCATCTCGTAGTATATATCTTTTATCGTCTGAGGAATCTAATGCTAGCTTATGAACGGTTATGCTATATATATCGTGCTTATAACTTCTAATGAGGTTTATGTCTTTATACTTTTTAACATTTTAAATAAGCTT
Organism: Thermobia domestica; assembly: GCF_964235325.1. Taxonomy (NCBI): domain Eukaryota; kingdom Metazoa; phylum Arthropoda; class Insecta; order Zygentoma; family Lepismatidae; genus Thermobia; species Thermobia domestica. Next base: position 287,310,483 of record NC_137456.1, on the reverse strand, counting down.
TCTTTATAATCATCAAACTGCAACTCCTTGGCAACTACGCATTTAGTTACTCCTTTAGCTTTTTTCTCTTCTTTATTTTCTACTCTATAAGCATACATCTTTGATCTCCATCCAATAAACTCTGTCATTATCTTACCTGTATTTTCATCTTTCATCTTACCTATTACTTTTTTGTTTATTAGTGGTAGTCCATATATGTTATTTTCCTTGTATTCACTCGTTTCAAACTGGTCAATTATTTCTGCTATATCTTTGTAAAAGTCTTCAGTCTCAATCTCATATATAAAGCTATCAGTATTCATATAACATAAATCTATATTGTTTCCATATTTCGGCTTCATCGTGTTATAGTGAAAATCATACATTAATAGCTTCGATAGTTCTAACACACTCATACCAACATATATTGGCTTATTAAATGTTAATCGCTCTTTTTTCATATGTATAGCACACAAGTTCTCACTAAATATTGTTCTGTAATCAAAGTTAGGTTTAGCTATTAATGCTTCTACCCTCTTAGGATCACATTCTAATTGTATGGGCTGTCTTTTTCGAATATTTTCCATAGTCTTTCCAAATACCGAGTTATTCATGAGCTTATAAAAATCTTCTTCAAATTTGTTTTTAGCTTGCGTTCTCATCTCTGTATTTAAATCAATGTATTTCTTTAGCCAGTTTGATTGTTTAAACTCTAATACCCTATGCACTTTCTTCAATCTCATTCCAAGTGACATATAAAGTTTTAAGTTTCTATAGTGAATTACATATCTTTCCTTATTGTAAAGCGTTGTTAATAATTTCGATTGTTTTGAGCCGGGTGGACACATGTTCTCTGGAGCTAATGGTAAATCAGAATGCTTGTTATGTAAATGCTTTGGATATTCTAAATCTACTTCTAATATGTAACCAGTTTCTGAGTCATCCGGAATGTTCATTATATCTATGTAAGGTTTAACCCACTTAAAATCTTTATAAGGCATGAATTGACTCATAGCCCGTCCATATAAGTTGTTTGCGTCTAGATATGCTAGGTATGTTGAACACTCATCTTTATTAAAATCTTGCATATATTTGTTGTTAGCTTTTACATATCTTTTACTGCATTGTGAGATTCCCCCTCGTATACCCTTTTCTAACATTAGTATTTTATCATAATCAGTCAACATTTCTAAGTTAATTTTAGTCATCTTTAACATTGCATCCCACGATAGACCTGGTGCTGTATAATACCAAGCAGGATCTAATCCATATGCCTTTAAACAAACATCTCTAAAGTTTTCAAATATATCTGTTAATTGAAGGACATCTGCTTTCTTATAATGTTCAGTTAAGTCCTCCAATAACTCTAGATTGAATTCTTTACAAACTCGTACATGAAGCTTATGACGTTCAGGACTCATTTTTTCTCCTGTTAATCTGTTTGTAAATTTGTCTGGAGATAATGGAACAGGTTCTTTCAATTTTTCAAATGAATCAACATAATCAAATGAATAATCACCTTTAGTATTAACTAGGTCAAGTTTATCAATCGGAAAAAAACTTTAATGTTTCTCGAAATTGTTCTGGCTTTAAATTCTTTGTTAACTCTGCTAAACTCTTTGGCAAAAATCTAAATGAATCAACAAATCTTAAATTTATTCCATCTTTTTCTGATTCTGCTTTTACGTATTTTTCATATGTTATGTACCTTTCTTCATTGTTTGCAATCAGTTTAATTTTCTGTGTATCATAAGCTAACTCCTTAAAAACAAATGCGTATCATAGCCAGTTAAGTTGTGAAGAAATACAGGAACAAAGTTAGGATTTTTATAGTTTAAATTGCAATAACTGTGAGCTGCACCTCTAAACTTTCCAGTTAAATGATCATGATCTCTTACTTTTGCTTTATTTTTATTTATCTTATACAAACACTTTTTTAAGTCATGCTTCCATTCTTCTATTTTTTCACTCATATCATCTTTATCCTTGTAGAACTGTATTTTCTTCTTCAGTATATTTATTTTTTTCTCAACAGCTGGTGGTAAGTCATTCAAGTTTTTCTCACATATATGACAAGTATCCGAACTGTTATAAGCTTCTATTTCCTCCTCACAAAGCGGAATCATATTAACTACCTTGTTATATATTTTCATAATTTCTATTGCTTCTTTTTGTAACATTTCAATAAATACTTTCGCAGCATCTGGACCTATATAACTAACAGGGGCTTTGTAGTCTCCATTTGAATATTTGTCATAGTAACAAAAACTCATTGGTTTATGCTTTTGATATTTTACTGTTTTACTACAATTATGCTCTATTTTTAACTTACATAAGATACATTCAAAGTCAGCAATTATCGTAAATGGAACTCTTAATGATCGATTATAGTTTTGAAACTTTATTTGATTGTCGTATGGTTTTGGAAGTTCTATTCTAACAGCCTCATGCTCTTTACAATCTAATTCATGGTTTTGCAACTGCTTCTCATTTCGAAAGTGTCTTGTTAAACATCTATCACAAAAGTATAACTTTTCAGTATGTTTTGTCACTTGACTTCTTATTAATCGTGATAAGTCTTTTATCCAACAAAAATGACTGTTTTTTTCATCTTTTACATATAATAAATTGATATGAGTTTCCTGCATATTTTTTGTGATTTGAAGTGGATATACATTATAGTTCTTGTCATAGCCGTAAACATTGATGGAGATATTACTTCTTCTTTCAAATTTTGGAATATCTTTTAACTGTACAGGAAACTCAATACCATCACAATATTTCTTTTGTAATTCATTAGCAAGTTGTTTATAACGAGAGGGTCTTTGAGGATTTTTTGAAACGGTTCTATCAATAGGCTTTAAATAACTTGCAATAGAATATAAGAAACATTTATTATCTTTATTTTGAATATTCATTACTGCTTTCTTATCTTTAATCTGCTTTGGAAGTTCAATATAGGAAGAAGCTCTTAATGGTACATACTTATTTAATCTGATTTCTAGGTGTTTAATTTGATGTAATGTCCATCCTGATCCTCGGCCTTGAAATTCTTCCATTTCTCTTCTAAGTTTTTGTTTTGCATGGTTTATATATTCACTTAAGTCAGTTGATTCTAATATTCTCTCGTTTGATGTTTTGAAATTGTGCTCTTGTATTTCTTTATCTTTAATATAGTCACAAATGAAAACAAGGTTAACTTTAACAGGGTGAAATTTTAATTCCTCTTTGATTTTGTTAATAGCAACTCTTCCACTTGTATCCAAAAATTTTATTGGGTCTTTATATCCTCCTGTGTTTTCAACTTTAATGGTTTGTAAACGCTTCTTGAGTGCTGTTTCTTCTAATTCTACTTTGATGGGTATACGTGCTGGCTTCGGTTCTTCAATTACTTCTTCTTTAAAGGGGAATATATATCTAATCTGTCTTCTGCTTTGTTCATCGTCATATTGTTTAAGAAGGTTTATTAGTTCTGCTTTTCTTAATCGGGAATATCTTTTGATTCCCTTTTCTTTACATTGTCGCCTTAACTCTATTACGGTAAATCTATTGTAATTACTCATCATTTATTCTATAGAAAATCTTATTATAACTCAATTTTTATCTTCGCTGGATTATTTCAGTTCATTTTCATACTATTTTTACTCCCATATATCCTAATACAACGCTTAACATTGTACACTCCTGCCATTGTCTACATATTACGCGTTGTATTAGAACAGGACTTTGATGAGAATAACCCATCAAAGTCACATATACACATATTAAAATTAAATCATTTTTGTAAACTTACTCATCATCATCATCATAATCATCACTACCATATTTATATTCATCATCACTACTCAAATCAGATGTTTTTTGTTGCATTGTTAATAATTCTTTTTCCTTTAACAGTATTTACTTCTCTAGTAGTGCTGCTAAAAGTTTAAGATCTTCATGAATTAGTTTAAGTCTATCATGTAATAAATCAAATTCTTTCTCCATATTTATTATATACAAAACCAATAAAAATGAAGTAAGTTTAAAAATCTGAGAATAAAAACGAACATGACTAGTGCTAAGGAAATATTATCTTACAAGCCTATATTTGATTGTGTATGTAAATATTTAGATATTGATGGTTATAATGATGAAGACAAAATAAACTTTAGCATCTCAATAGGTATGTTAGATCATTTGTTCAAGAAAGCCACTAAAGAAAACAACTCATTTCTTATACAAAACATTCTATATGCAAACGTTATGGACTTGTCTGATGAGAGATTCACTAACTAATGAACAATGGTTATCTATAGGTTATGATGATTATGAGGAGGAATATAACTATGATCACATTACAGAAGACTTCATAGGCAAATATGTGCAGAAAGTTGATTTGAGCGAAATATGTTTATGGAAAAAGTTATCAGAAGAGTTTATAAGAGAAATAGCTGATAAAGTTGATTGGGAGATTATTTCAGCAAGCCAAGACTTATCAGAAAACTTTATAAGAGAATTTGCAGATAGAGTTGATTGGGGGGAAGTATCGTATAATCAAAACCTATCCGAAGAATTTATTAGTGAGTTTATAGATAAAGTTGATTTTGATGCTATATCTTATAGAAACAAACTCTCTGAACCCTTTATACGAGAACATGCAGATAAAGTTTCTTGGGGGCGTTTATCTGGAACTCAACAATTATCAGAAAACCTTATAAGAGATTACGCTGATAAAGTAGATTGGGAAATAATTTCATTGTTTCAAGATTTAACAGAAGGACTTATTGCAGAGTTCAAAGACAGAGTTCATTGGCATAACATTTCAATATATCAGCACCTCTCTGTAGAGTTTATATATTTATTTAGACATTACGTAGATTGGAGAGTTATAATAAGAAAATATCATAATAATCCTGATTTAGGTGGTATATTGAATTTAGCATTCAATGTTACAACAGATGGTTTGTTTAATGTTTAACTAATTAACTTTTATGATTATTATATCATAAAAGTCGTAACCTTAATTATATAATATTAACCTTAATTATCTTTTATGATAATTATATCATAAAAGTTGTAATTTTAATTATCTAATATTAACCTTAATTATCTTTTATGATTATTATATCATAAAAGTTGTAACTTTAATTATTTAATGTTAACCTTAATTATCAGATAATAACCTATCATATAAACAATCAATTTCTTTAATCAATTCTTCTTCTGATAGTGGCGTCCAAAACTCATTACCCTTACCTTTACGAATATCTAATTCTTGCTGCATTAGATTGGATAGCTTAATACTGTTAGGATCTCTAAACTTTTCATATATTATTACATGATTCGGATATTTTTCTTCTGCTTCATTAAGAGGCTTATATAGGCTTCTCTTTTGACATCTGATAGCATAATAAGGGAAAGGATCATTAGGTTTGTTCTTCTTGTATATGATTAGGCAATTATCTTTTGAATTATCGTTTATATATGGTGCTGCAATTTCTTTTAACCTCTCGTTTTGAATGTTCAATCTCTCCATTGTTTGTTCTATTTCTTCTACTTTTCTTTGCAACTCTTCTTGGTCTTCTTGAATTTGTTTAAAATTAGAAACGAAATAATCTTCGATGATTACAGAACATTTTTCGTAAAAGTCATGTGATATCCAAAAAGCAATAGCTAGGAAAATTCTTTTGTACACATATGTTCCAGAAATTATATTATTTAACTCGTTACCTGCAAGTTTTATTTCGTATGTTGAACTTTTTAAGTAGAGCACATCTTCTCTATTTACTTTTTTGTTGTAATATTCAATAAGATTCTTTGAGTTAACCAATCGTAACCAATCTTTAAACGGCTTACCTCCATCATGACACAGTTTAGTAGCATTAAAGTAGCCAGTTTTCTTATGGATAATCAATCTAAAATCACCAAACAAACCATACCAGTAATCATCTTTAATCTGTTCATAGCAAATATCGTTTAAACTAAGAAAATTATCCATAGTACTCATATCTATTATATAAAAATGTTGATTTAATCATTTTCGGAATTTTTTACCCACATAAATAAATTCTCATTTACCATTTTATCATATCTTTTGAAATCACTACACCCTTATGTAATCATGTAACACAGAGAGTAACGGTTCACTAGTCTTTTATGGAATAATAGCCATAAAAGACAACATTTATATTTACACTACAACATTACTCTTATCTATCCAACTATTATGTGAATCATCAAACCCTAGCCATTTAACATATACTTTATCATCTTTCCTTCTCAACACTTTCTCCACCAAGTATTCATCTTTATGTTTCGTCTTTAATAGTTCTGGTTCGTAAAATCTGCCTTGTACATCCTCTTCTTTTAAATCTTTAATTCTATATGTAGGTGGATTGGATGGGATAACTTCACTAATAACAAATATTTCTGTTGACCAATTAGGTGTATATCCTTTTTCAAATAACCCTTTCGACTTACTTATACGAACATGATCACCTAACTTGTATTTGGGCTTAACACGCTTATATTCTTTTTGATACACTTTCTCCAATATTGTTTGCTCATTTTTCTTATTAACTTCTATAGGCTTTAAACCGATTGTTCTATGTACTCTATTATTATACTCACTAACCAATGTTGGTAACATCTCTATCCATATATAATTTCCTTGTGTTGTGAATCTTTTCCACATGTTCTGTTAAGTGTTCGATTAAATCTTTCAACAACAGAAGCTTTCTTACCACTATAGGTTGAGTAATGATTAATCTTATTTTCATCCATTAACTTCTTAAACTCTTTATTGTAAAACTCTTTACCTTGATCAGTTTGTAAGTTATTAGGTTTTCTCGTTCTTAATATGGATTCGAATGCTTCTTTAACATTCTTCCCACTCTTATCTTTAACAGGTACAGCAAACGCATATTTCGAGAACACATCTATAATCGTTAGCAAATACTTATAACCTTTATCTAATTTGGAAACACCTTTTAATACTCCACTATCCATTTCAACAAGATCAGCTTGCCAAAGATCATCGATACCTTTTATAACTACACTTAATCTGTCAAACTTTTTTCTAGATGGTTTGTGAATTTCTTCTATAATGTCTTCTCTAACACCTTTACCATCATATAGTCAATCAGGCTTTTGAACGAATTGAGTTTTAGTAACACCACATACAGAACAAATACCTTTCTTTAGATATCTCCCATTCTTCGTTTGTTCAATTCTAATAGTATCTTTCTCCGTATCTGTTAACTTCTTACACTTAACACAATACATCCTGTTTATTATATAGAAAATCAATAACTATCGCTGTTTAATATTATGCTATCAACATTCTCATCATCATCATCATCACTATCTTCATCTTCTCTTTCTACATGCATAAGAAGCAATAGTAATTTACCATGTTTCAGATCAGAATCTTTAGATGGCTTAACTGCTAATAGATCATTTATATTAAAGTGTAATGGAAAAGTTTCAACTAGAGAACCATTTAAATATATATCTATATAATACGTATTATAAGATGATTCTATATGCATTATCCTACCTTTATAAAGAAATTTGTATGCGGTAGATTGATTATGTATTAAAAAGAACGGAGTTTCAACATTTTCTGATATCAATCGACCTGGAAGCTCTATAACATAACTCCGTTTGATGAAGTTAAGCTCTTCTTTTAATATGGCAATATCTTTTCTCACAACTGTATTATCTAACTCTGATATCATTTTAACATTACCAAAGATATCCATATTTATTGTATAGCAAACGTCTTTAGGAAATCTATCTTTCTATGTACATTACAACAAACAATAATTGACCTTCTTCCATAGCTGAATTTTTATTTGGTTTAATTGTAATTATATCGTTCTTGTTAAAGTTAAAAGGTAAATTTTCAATCAAAGTATCACCCAAATATATCTCTAGAAAGTATTTATCCAAACTTAATTCCATGTGCATTATTTTCCCATTATAGAGAAATTTGTAACCATTAGAGAGATTAAATATTCTAAAGATTGGCTCCTTAACGTTTTTAGCTCTTAATCGATATAGTAGAAGTACAGTTTCTTTCTGCATAATCAATTTAGTGGTATCCATCCTAACCTTTTGAAAATCTTCTTTCTTGACGTATGTGTCTTGTAACGTTTCTAATGCATCTTCAAATCGTTTGCTATCGTTCTCTAATTGGGCTTCTATTGACCTAAGTTGACTTACGCTAACAACATCATTTAAATTCTCCAACAATTTTAATTTTTCTTCACTAATATCAACATCACCTTTTCTATCTTTAACATTACCAAATATATCCATACTCATTTATTATACAGAAAATGTCCATCCTAATTTTTCAAAACATTTCTTTAACATCACTATTTGTTTAGATGAATGTTTAAAATCAATATCAACATGAACATCGTGCTTTTTCAACAGATGGTACAATACACATTTTAAGTTAATGAACAATACTCTTTTCGGATACTGTTCTTTAAAGGTTTTGTATAAGTTTTCGAAGTCGTTTATAAGTTTTCTTCCATATGTTGTAAGTTTAATGGTTTTTGATCGGTAAGGTGATAGTGTATTAAATAGACATCATCATAATATTTTGTGTATTTGTTTTTCTTTAGACTTCTAGAACATCTTTTGTTGATATTAAATCTTTTCCTATATCTGTAAATTCATCATTTAACATCTTGAACACATCTTTGAAAATAATTCTATCCTGTAAAGCTTGCAAACGAGATAACTGCAACTTAAATCTTTTTATAGTATCATACCATGGTTTTCTTACGCAAGCCCTCATTCCTTCACAAGTACTGTAAACAAAACCATTCGCTATAGAACAATTATCACAAATATATGTACTCCTACCTTTTGTTAATGACTTACTACCACAATTACTGCATTTTAATGGTCTAGAGCTATAATTCGACAACAAGTCCTTTAAGGTAATTATTGGACGTAACTTTTCCAACTCTTCTTCCGTGTACAAAAATTTAGGTATTAACATTCTCCAAAAATCAATAACATCATATACATTGTTTTTATCTTTTAAGTCTATCTCACTAACATACTCAAAATACTGATAAAAATTATAACTAACTAGTGGATCTAGTTCATCCTCATGCTTCTCAAAATAATCTAAAAATCTATTGTGTATAGCTTCCATATTTATCTTAAAACAAAACTTTTATGGATACAAACCATAAAAGCACTTAAACTTAATAATATTTAATCATTTTTTCATATACATAACATCACTAAAAGAATACCCTTGATTTAGAAGATTTAAAACCTTAACACAAAGATGACCACATATAACTGAATTAAAATCTTGTATTCGTTCGTCATTGTAGAATAAGTTTTTGATACCGAGATATTGTACTAGTTGCTTAGGAGGAACACCACCATAAGAATCCAACACGTACTTTATGTTGTTTTCTTTCCAATAGCATATCCAATGAGTACCAATGTTTCCTGATTTATCGAGGTTAACTACACCACACTCATTTATATAGGGTTTTTGTGGAAGTTCATCACTCATAAATACACCTTTAAATCGTTTTATCTTTAATTCTTTAACCAACCTCTCTATATCGAAGTTGGTCAATGGTTTTAGTTTTTTGACTTCTTTGGTTTACCTGCTCCATGTTTTTCTTCTATAGCCATATTATGCCTTTTTTGTTCTTCTAGTTCTTGTTTATTCTTCTTAGCATCAAGTACAGTTTTAGTAATCGCTGCTGCACCGCCTGCTAATGAACCGACTGCTCCTAAAGCTGCTAAAATGGCTGGAATTGTAAAAATAAAACCGCCCATATGCTCTTTCTTAATCTTTTTCATTTGTGCAGTAGTTAAAGTTAAATCCATTCCTTTACCTTCTTTAATTTTCTTAGATTTATCACCAAGTTGTTTCTTTGTTAATACATGATCGATATTTAAATCCTTTAGTTCGTTATAAGGAACACTAAACATAAAACCTTTAATAGAACACATCTTCCTATTTATTTAAGAGAAGATCTTAGTTTGTAAAAATACAGTTGTTGTTGCTCCACCAAAATCAATTAAGGAATCATTCTCATCTGTTATCCTTATCTCAAAATTGTCAACCTTGTCTTTGGATATAGGGAAAAATAATGGATAAGTAGGCTCGTAAATGATACTATGTTTAAACTCAGCATGTGTTTTAAATGATGCAATAATTCCTGTTTCTTTATGTGTATATTCTGTATCTTTAACAAACATACCATCTGCTATATTACAGTGAACATTTATAGTATCAGACGGATGAAACTTTGGCAACTTACTTCCAATATGTGTTTTGTTCTTTTCTAAAACTTCAAAAACATTAAACCCGAGGACAGTTCCTATACTCCCAATTGTAACATCATTACTATCAGTTTCAATTTTAACTCTATTTCTTAAATGATCTTCTGATAATGTTATGTTGATGGATTGAGATTTTAAATATTCATTAAGACTGTTTAAGCTGTATTGCCCTTCTGGTATAAAAACTTGTCTATCACCATATGAGAAACTTTTTTTTCTGTTGTTATGTTTGGAGTTAGATATGTACTGTAAAACCCAACTAGTCCTATACTTAAATAGTTGCTCCTGTTGTCTAATTCATAATGGAGTTTCTTCTTTAAAACAGAAGTATCACTCGTTAGCTTAAATACCTTAGCCATTTATTATATAATAAATGAATGAGTTTGATTTACCTAGAGATATTCCAAGAGAGAAAGTAATCAAGTTAATAGAAGATGTCATTCAAAAGTTAGAATACAGTTTAAAGAAGAAAAAGAGAAAACTACGAATTGTTAAATATGCATACTACACTTTGATCACGTTATCGGTTATACTTTCTGCAACAACTGGGTTTATTAATATTTTTATACCTGTAACAATTTACTCAATATTAACAACGTCTCTTGCAACTGGAAGTGCTATTATAACAGGTTTGTCTTCTAAGTTAAACATAAGCAAAAGAAAAGACGAATATAAAACCATTGTCACTTGTATTAACTCATTTAAAGAACAGTTAGAGATGATAATAACATTAAATGGTGAAATGGATAGCGAATATATAAAAGATACGTTGCTTAAGATCAGAGAGCAACTTAAAGATATAAGATCATAAAAGGGACGATTTTCTCTATAATAAATGAGTAAGAAAACTATTAATTGGGATGTACAAGAGATGATAAAAGAAACAACAGCTAAGAAAAGAAATGGAGAGCTTATACCTGATGATATTCGATGCCTTATCGTGGGTCCGTCTGGGTGTGGTAAGACGTTCTTGCTATTTAATTTTTTATTACAGCCAGGTTGGTTAAACAATAATTACTTCTACATATATTCTAAAAGCATGAATCAGCCAAAGTATGAGCAGTTAAAAGATCGATTTGAAAAAGCAGAACTAAAATTCAATAAACAAATAGCAACGTTCTTAAGCGGTAATGATTCTATTGTACCTATTGATGAATGTGAAAAATACTATATAGTAGTGTTTGACGATTACATTTTAGAAAATCAAGATACTGTTAGAAATTACTTTACAAGAGGTAGGCATAGACATTTAGACTGTTTCTATCTTGCACAAACATATTCAAAAGTACCCAAACAGCTTAGAAGAGATAACGTTAACTTCCTATGCATATTCAGACAAGATTATACTAATCTTAAACATGTGTATAATGAGTTTGTTGGAGGAGATATGTCTTATGATAAATTTAAAGAGATATGTTCAAAATGTTGGCAAGAAGATTATGGTTTTATAGTAATTGATATGACAAGGAAGGTAAACAATGGTAAGTATAGGAACAAGATAAAACACTTCTTAAACGTTTGATGTTTTTTCACGTTTGTTCGTTTTAACGTTTGACGTTTATTGACGTTTATTGACGTTCTTTGACGTTTATTGACGTTTTTTCGTTTTCTATATAATAAATGGATGAGAAAGAAATTCATAAGAATATCAAGTTAAAGGAGTTCTTGATAAAGGGCTTCAAATCTTGGAAGAAAGAAAGAGCAGGTATATATGATAAATTTAAGACACAAGAACAACCGGTAATTGATGCTATCCAAAATTTGGGAAGTGAGATCAAAGAAGTAACAGAACAAAATAAAAATCTAATAACTGAACTTGTTCCAGTTGTACATAAGACGGCTTCAATAGATCCTAGTCTACTAGAAACACATAAAAAGGTAACTTATGATAGTTCCCCAAGTAGTAGTGATACGACTATAACGGGAGAAATAAAACAAATGAGAAAACGAATTAAGGACAAAGTGGGAGGAGTAGAACCTTTAACAACAGCACAATAATTTGGTAAGATTGCAACGAAATATTATAGTAAAAGAAATGATAGTGTATTTGGAATAAGAACTGTAGAAGAAGATGGGAAAATAATAAATAATTTAGGAAATTTTGAAGTTAAAGTGAATGGTGATGATTTGATAATTAATGGTAAAGCTTATAAAGTAACAGAAGGCCTATGGGAATTGTTAACGATGAATACTAATAAAACCATTGAAGAATATGGTGATGATGATTTTGAACAGTACAAGGAAATAATAATAGAATCAGATGCTGCCTTCCAAAAATATAATCGAGATAAAAAAGTAGCATCTAGTAGAGGTTCTAAGTACATTAATATTATCAAGCCTATTTGGGATAATTATATTAAACCATCTTTACCTCCAACTCCTAAAAGAACTGGTGAAGGAATTAAACAATATATAGAGATACCTAAAGAATATATATGGATGGATGATGTGAGAAAGTTAATTGATCGGTTAATAGTTATAGATGGAGAAGAAAAGGCTGGTAATAATAACTTTTATAATGAGAAAGTAGGTATAGTGAGTATGATTAATAATAAGCTTTCACAATTTATTCCTAATGATCCAAAAGGTATAGGTTATTTGATTAAGATCTTAAGTACATTACCACCACGATTCTGGAATGATGAGAAGCTTGGAAAAGGACTAATGAATAAGATTTTAAACATGAAAGGGATACCAGAGTTACATATACCAGGCTTTAGATTTTGCGGTCAGATGGGCCGCTGTCGTGCTTGAAAAGGGCATGGCAACACACACCTTGTTGCGGGAACGTCCTTAGAGCCTAATCTACCACCTCTATTTGGAAACTTTTAGGGGGAACTCTGGTAATGACCGAACACAATGGTAATAACGATTAGGATTGGATAATCCGCAGGCGAGCTCCTTAGTTAGAAAAATAAAAAATGAATTAGTATAATAAAGTTGATTAAGAAAAAGTAAATATGAAAGGTGTTATCTATAAAATCGTAAATAGCGTCGATGATAAAATTTATATAGGAAGTACAACGAGAAGATTATCCCAAAGATTGGGTTCTCATCGAGATGATGCTAGAAATAATAATCCTAAACGTGTTAGCGAATATATGAGAACTATTGGAATAAATAAATTCTCCATTGAACCTATTAAGATAGTAACTGTTTTTTCAAGAAAAGATTTAAGAATTAGAGAACAACAAGAGCTTGAAAAATTTGATAAAAATATTATACTTAATGTTCTTCGAGCTTATTCGTTCAACAGAGAGAAAACAAGAGATTTGGATAAACAGAGATCATCAAGAAGGGCTTATTATCATCGACATAAGCAAGATCCTATTTGGCATGAAAAAGAAAAAGAAAGAAATAAACTTAGAATGAGAGAACGAAGAAGTAAAGAGAAGCTATTTAAAATTGTATGGAAAGAATTATGCAACATAGAAATATAATGGTCAGTCTAATATGGAGCCGTCTCAGAGACTGAACGGGTGTGGTGGTGAGGAGTCTGACCAACTCCTATGATCCATTAAGATACAGTCCAGCCTTCAGGGAAACTTGGAGGGTTAACTGCCGGGAACTAAGCTTCAAGAAAGGTTAGAGAGAGGTGATGAAGGTATTAACCCATTAGATAAGGCTTGTAAAGAACACGATATATACTACAGAGACAATAAAGATACAGAGTCAAGACATATTGCAGATAAGGAGCCAGAAACTAAAGCATGGAAAAGAGCATTTAGTAGTCATGCGTCAATTGGTGAACGATTAGCTGCTTTTGGGGTTGGTACTGCTATGAATGCTAAGGTTAAGTTGGGATGGGGATTATAAGTTTTTTAATTGTTATTATGTATGATTCTTTTATGGGTATATCCTATAAAAGCGTTGTTTCAAGATTTTCTTTATAATAAATGGATAGTGTTGTGAGTTACGAGTTACAGAGCTTTAAAGCTAACACAAGAACATTTAATAATTTGAATGAAGCTAACAAAGATATTGAGTTTGATTTCGATGTGGGGGTGGCTTTATACATCCACACAAAGCAGATTGTCATATGACTTTTGAAGTTGTTGGTGCATCAGTCGGAGGAACATTTGGTGCAAATGATACTATAAAACTTGTAGATAACTTCTTATCATTCTTCTTTTCTCAAATTGAGGTTAGAAAGCATGGAGTTGTTATATATAAGATTGAGCTACCAGGAATAACATCTACAGCTGTCGGAACATTAAAGATTTCCAAACCAGAAGTTGAATATTTAAAACAAGCAGAATTTGAAACAGATGATAAACTTGGTCTAAGAAAGGACTTTAGTGTTTTGTACCCATTAAGATTAATTCCAGGCTCTTTAAGTGATTATAAAGAGGTTATGTGGAAAGGTGGATTGAGAATAACATTTACAAAAGCTAACAACAATAACGATGTCTTGTACAAATGGACTGAATCAGGAGCAGGTACAGCAGCTCCTCATGATGGAAAAATAACAATAAAAAGTATGGAGATAAGAATGCCTATTGTTGAATACGAATCTAATTATGAAAACAAGTTAAAGTTGAATATTCTTAAAGAACCTAAAATCATGTTCTCATTCCATACTTATCAATGTGTTCAGAAGACTGTTGTAGGTTCTTTCTTGGAGTTTGATGTTACTACTCAATTTAATTCTATACAATTTGATATGCCTGATTTCGTAGCTGTAATGTTCCAAACTGATAGAAGTGGCAAACAAACAGCAGATGCAAGTAAGTTTGATCATTGTAAGGTAAAGAATATCTATCTTAAGAATGGAAGGAATGAGGTATTTCCAAAAGAATCAAGAAACTTAGATATTGCTAACAAGGATTATTTTAAGATGTACGAAGATTATACTGCATTTAAGAGAATAACATGTGGCAATACCGAAATGTACTATGATCCTAAAGAGTTTATAGATAACAGACCAATGTATGTGATTAATTGTAGTAAGAGGAAAAAAGTATCGGTAAATGAGAGAACAAACATAAAGATTGTAGTAGATTTTGCAGAAGCTGTGGCTGCTAATACTATATGTTATGCGATTTTAATTGGACAAAAGAACTTTACATATGACCCTAAGAATGAGAAAGTAGTAGAAGAGTTTTAGATAGTTAAATGTATGTTTTATTAAAGTTTTTCCATAAACAAAATTGATAAAAAATGATTAAATATTTTTTGGTGAAGATAAAAATTGAAGAGTGTTCGTTGATTTTCTATATAATAAATACGATGTCAAGTCATATTGAACTTTTAAATAAACTTGGAAGTCTTGAACAAAAACAGGTTATTGGATTAAGAGAATTAGAATTAAATACAGAATATAAGATTGCGAAAATGGAAAAGATTAAAACTAAGTTTGGAAAGAGCATATTAATTGAGTATGAGGAGTTCAAGGTTTTTCTTCCACCTAGATTTACAAAACACTTAACAGATAAAATGATTGATCAGATCGTTAAACATGGAATAAAAATCAAATACACTGGTTTAAAAGATAATTATCCAACTGTTGTATTCTGTATGTAAAATTTTTATGTAAATTTTTTCTGTATGTAAATGAGGATTGGTTTTATGAATTTCTCATAAAACGAGCATTTTCCTTATAATAAATAAACTATGGCTAATTATTTGAATAAAAAAATAATGTTAAAGCATTGAGATTCCTTCGCATAGATGAGTTAGAAAAAGGTAAAGCGTACGAGATAACATTATGGAAATTGATTCAAACACAACGTTATGGTCAAAGAGTTTTAGTACATTTAGATGAGAAATATAAGACGTTATTACCACAAAGATATAATGATGAAACTCAGCAAGTATTGAAAGATTTGAAAAAGTATAAGCTGTTTGTTAAGTATGAGGGTTTGAAAGATTTAGATAATGGTTATAAAATACATCAGTTTTACTTTAGAAATGAATCCAAAAAATAAAACTTGTAATTTTATGTGTATAAGTGTTTTTTATGGCTTCATTATCAATATCTGAACTTGTAATTTTAAGTGTATAAGTGTTTTTATAGTATCAGACTATAAAAAACTAAGACCTTTGGGTATATAGAACATAATGTCATTTAAATTTTAAAGATACATATATAAATAAGAGATTTATTTATGTTTTTTTGTAATTATATCCTTAGAGTTATGCAATTTATAAGATATTCAATAGATAGGAAATTTATTTGTCTATTGATTGTCGTTTGAATTTTGAAAATCGGTTAATATTTGACGAAGTTATAGCAAATTCGAAATAGTATCTTTAGAGTTATGCAACCTGCAATACAATCAAAAAATAGCATTTTTTTTTATTTATCGATTGTCGTTTGAATTTTGAAAATCGGTTAATAAACAACAAAGTTATAAAGATCTGGAGATATTTTCCCTCATGAGCCGCCATTAAAACGTGTTGATTATCGCTTCAAAAAATTATGATATTTACCTTATTTAGTACTAGCTCATTTGTAAGTTTCAGAGCTTAATTCATAATTTTAACAATTCTGGAAAAACATGATAAAAAGAATTAGTTTCCAACCCTGTTTGTCACGTGAAGGTAAAAATCATCACGTTACATTGTCACGTTATCTAGCTACAATTTTCTCTCTTCACAATCGAAAAAGTTTTAAACTTCTTAGTTTTAGTTATAAGGTGACAGTTTTGGTGTTATTATTACTACACTTCCATATACTTCTTAATTACTAAAAAGAAAGAAAAGAATGACTGCCTGAGGGAATGCAACTTGTGACTTAAAAAGAAACAAGTTTTCCTTTACATTGTTACTACAGCTATGTTCATATGTAAGTCACGTACACAATTTGCATGCAAAATCATCCTCATATACAATGGAAGTAGATAGCCTTGGCTTTAGTTCAACTTATTTTTTATTCTCACCAAGCAAACTGAATTGTGTGTGCATGTATCAGTGAGTTGGTTGAATGAAAATATATATATATATATATATATATATATATATATATACTGTGGCTGTGCGTTTATTCAATACTCATATACAGTTTAAGTTCATTTTCTTATTACTCGGGCATTTGTGAATCGATTTTAATCAAACAAAAAGTATCTGTTAAATTAAAGACAGCACTATAAGTTATAAGTTTTAGATGTAAGTTTTTATGATTTTAAGTGTCATAAAAGCATATTCAATCTCACTTTAACATTGTAGTTATGGGCTGTTATGTGCTATTCAAGTAATGTTAGAACAAAAAAAAATCAAAGAAATTGCTTAGTAATTACGTTAGTCATCTAGTGGCGATTTATAGTTAGTGATATTATAGCCCTTTTCTTTAAATTCTGACAATCTTTTTTGTATCCAATCATGAAGTTTTATATGGGATATGGAACAAAAGTTCTCATTATAATATGCAGGAATTCCACATACATCACACTTATTATTAATATTTCCTTCATTAGTTAAGTCATAACAAGATGTAGTTTCGCTCCTTCTAGAAAAATGTGGTGGGAAACCAATACGTATTATATCTTTAAATAAAATAACTTGTGGTGCTGGTAATGTAATACCTCCGGGGTTATATGTTGGATCTACAAACTTACATTCTGATAATGTAGCAGGTCTTAGAATCATAAATGGTGTATCTGCATCCTTAAAGAATTGATACATTATTTTTATAAAGTCATGCTCTAACATTTTATTATGTATTTCATCCACTCGTTCTTTTGCTGAGAGTGAATAATCTAGCAGTGGTCCAGAATATTTTAAACCCTGTTCAACTTCTTTATTGAGATTCTCTGCTCTATAACATCTTTTACAATTATCAGACCTCTTGTTTCCATTTCTAGCGAACTCTTGGAATTGTTTTAATTCTCCACAAATTACACACTTTTTCATGATTTATTAAATATAAAATATCCAAAATAGTTAGATCATTTTTGTTTGGTTTTAAATGTCATAAAAGCATATTCAATCTCACTTTTGGGTATCCTTCTGTGTTAAAGTACGATAGTCAGGGGTGGCTTCATATTTTTTTGGGTAGTTAGGGGTGGAAGGGGGAAAGTGGGGCAAAACATACATATGTACCCTACTCATGCCTAATTCAATCACAAATTGTCGCAATCGTTTGTACGTCCTTTGTACAGAAATGTGCAGGCGAAATGTATGTTCGCACAGAATTAGGGGCGCCGCCAGAACGAAAACAAATTGGGGGCTGTCTAAGTGGTAGCCCACCACCATGTAAAATTCAAGCACAAATTGTCGCAATCGTTTGTACTTCGTTTGTACAGAAATGTGCTGGCTAATGTTTAGTTTGTACATAATTAAGGGCGCCGCCAGAACGAAAACAAAGTGGGGGCTGTCTAAGTGGTAGCCTTCGATCATGTCCAATTAAATCACAAATTGTCGCAATCGTTTGTACGTCGTTTGTACAGAAATCTGCAGGCAAAATTTTCGTTTGTACACAATTAGGGGTGTTGCCAGAACGAGAACAAAGTAGGGTTCTTTCTAAGTAATACCCCCCACCATGTCCAATTGAATCACAAATTGTCGCAATCGTTTGTACTTCGTTTGTACAGAAATGAGCAGGCGAAATGTTTGTTTGTACACAATTAGCTGCGCCGCCAAAACGAAAACAAAGTGGGGGCTGTCTAAGTGGTAGCCCCCGACCACGTCCAATTCAATCACAAATAGTCGCATTCGTCTGTACGTTGTTTGTACAGAAATGTGCAGGTGAAGTGTTTGTTTGTACACAATTAGGGACGCCCCCAGAACGAAAACAATGTCGGGGATTGTATAAATGGTAGAAATATTAAAAAAAAAGTGTCACATTTATGGAGTATTTTTCTAACAGAACTTTGTTCACACTATTGTGTGGTTTGTTATGTTCACACTATCGTGTGATTCACTATATTGATCTTATTCTAACGATGATGGAATTAAATTTTTTTTATATATTTACATTTATACTTACAATCATTATTGCTGAGTTAGTTTATCACTCCTCGGTTCTTATTATTAAACTTATTCATTATTTCTTACGTGAGCTGAGTCCTTATGAGAAAAATTTATTTTTTTTTCTTTCTGTCTTGCGCAGAAGCCATTATTCTCATCTCGTACAGGAAATTGACAAGTAAAAAATATAACAAATTCACAAAGTAGACTGTTAAAGGGAAAATTATAACACACTATTTTGTTTTATTTCATCATCTTCATTAAACTCATTTTGCAGAAACTATAGAATGCATAGTGAAGTATTTTGGTGCATTCAGCATTCTGATTTACGAGTAGTGCTGCTAACTGGCCGGTATTTGCTGTGATTTTGATTAAGGCCGGTGACCGGTACAAACTTCTTATTAGCCCCCTTCTGACCTTGAAGTGTAAGTTTATAGAGTAAATTTCATTTTATGAATCAACTATTGTTATATAAAGATTAATATCCAGTATTATTCATCTGTTTTAAAAATGCATTTTAAAAATGTTAATTTTAAAAACAATAACGATCAGTACAGTCTTCAGTTTCTCATTTGTACAGAGAGTTTTGAGGGTGTGCCGGTAATTTTGTTTTCCTGAGTTGGCAACCTATTTACGAGGTTTTGTTTCAACTTTAAGGCTACCGTACGCCCCGGTTTCTTAAAATATGCCCCGGTGTGCAGAAAGTTTCCTTCTTGTCCTGTTTCTTTCTTTATTATTATTATTAATTACATATCAAAATTTCTGAATATTAAAATCGATTTATTCCTTTTAATTCCGACAATACTATAGGAACAATTTCGTTCTAATCTTTATTGTTATTCCAATCGCTGTTTCCCCGGATATAACATGCAATGTTTGAATCCACCTAAGTAGCACTATTATCACTAAAACTAAGAATGTATACCCCGAGATGGCAACAAATTCTTGTGACGTTGCAGACCAGCCCCGAAAACACATTTTTTTTCTGCTTCAGAAAAACAATTATGCAAATTGCTTTCTTTTAGTTCCCATTTGCAGTAACAAAAATAAATCAGTCTATTGAAATTTGAAAACCACTTCATAAATCTGGATTTTTTTTTCTTTATAGACATGTAGAGCATGTAAAGGTGGTATGTGTAATAATATTGAAAATATAATTTTTGCCTAAATATTGTATGTTCACTGATTGCGTTTATATTGTATAACAGCTTCTAGCTTCTATAATAATTTTTAGCACTGTTGATTAAGTATGGACTATATTAATACATTATTTTAAGTTGTATAACTAGTGCGATACTGTAGTAAAATTCGAAAGATAAAATTAATACAAAATGCAATATTTACTACTAATATGTAAGATGCCCCGTTTTTTCTGTTTTCAAAAAGTATGGTAGCCTTAAAGTATGCTAAACCATACAAAATAAATTGTACTGTAAATCTTTTCCTCTGATAGTGCTCTCAAACGGGTCGGGTTACGGGTTGGGTCGGGACAGATTGTCAGGTCGGGTCAGGCGGGTTAGCTCCTGTCGGGTCACTCGGGTCGGGTCGTCACATTCTTCACTTATTTTCTATACGAAATACTATAAGGAGCTTTGTTGTAGAATTCAATTTGAAGTTGGTGAATGAATGATAATTGTGACTAATTGAATGTGAAATAGTAATAAAATTTTAATTTAACCCTATATTAACTAATTGGCATTGTAATTGTAATTAATATTACTACTGACTTTTTTCCTTTCTACGTTTCTATGTCAAGTTAAATGTCACATTAAGTGTAATTGAAAGGGAATATCTAGTTAACGTCCCACGTTATGCACCAACGCTAAGAGAGACAGTGATGATGAGAAATAATTGAAGAGGTTGAATGAATAAAGTGGGAGGAAATGGGAGAACACTGAGAAAACCCATGCACATGGTGTTTGTCCACCAGAAATCTTACTTGGTACGAGCTGGAATCAATACCCATGGACCTTCGGGTCAAACATCTGTCTTTGGGCAGGACACATTATTATTATTATTATTATTATTATTATTATTATTATTATTATTATTATTATTATTATTATTATTATTATTATTATTATTATTATTGTTACTATTATTATTATTATTATTATTATTATTATTATTATTATTATTATTATTATTATTATTATTATAACTTTAAGAGTGCCCAAGAAAGTTCCGCCGCCTTTTCACCAACACCTTCGAACATTGGTATGTAACCTAAGACGTACCTGGAATATCAAAAATAGTCTCCATCAGCCTCGACGACCTTCTGCCGACGTTCTGGAAGGCTATGGATTCCATCGCAGTCGAACTTGGTGGGACGTGAAGTGAGGAAGGTATCAAGTTCATATTGAACCTCTACTAGCGATTTGAACTGGGGTTCTCTAAGGTGATTGTCCAAGGAATGGAACAGGTGATAATCGTACGGTACAACGTCCGTGGAGTATGGCGGATCCAATAGTGTTTTCCATCCAAGGCGTAGAATGATGTACTGGGTCATTTTAGCAAAGTGGAGCTTAGCGTTGCCTTGTAACAGGAGGAACCCTTTGCGATTCAGAACTGCTGGATCCAGACAGTACACAGTGACAATGCACAGTAGCATTAAAGATCTGACCAGCTGGTAGCAGTCCCCGATGGACGATGCCTCGAGCAGTCCACAAAATGCACAGGAGAACCTTATTCTGGTGTGGTGCTGGCTTGGGCTGTTTCTGAACCGGTTCATGGGATGCTAACCAACAATACGTCGCCCTGGAGCTTCCTACCGGACCCACTTCCCATCACATGTCAACACCCTGTCCAGAAATTGCTCCTTCCTCAGACGAGACACCAAAGAAACACAGGTGTCTGCTCGCGTTGCTTTCTGGCTCCAAGTCAAATCATGTAGGACCCATCAACCCAACTTGCAGTGCTTCCCAAGTTGATGGTGGTGGTGCCGAATGGTTTCTCCACTCACACTGAAATGTAGTACCAGTTCCTCACATGTCTGTCTTCGCCTCAATTGCTACCTGAAGATCTTTATTTTGAACATCTGTTTGTCTTCCGGCACGTGGTGCGTCTTCGAGTGTTTCGTCACCGTCCTTAAACCGTCATACCACTGCACTCTCCGCGTAGTCACGATACTCTCACCAACGGCCTGTCATATCTTCCGCCCCGCGGAGCAGCAATTGGAACTCGTACAGCAAACAAGCCCTTATGACGCTCTGTGAAGGCCCCATGTTCACTCAGTCCTTACGCACGTTCACGGTGTATCTGAACAGCCACAACCAAGTAGTATGTTGGATATACTTACTAGTGTTGCTCACGAGACCAGCTTTGGGGCATTCTCGTCTCGAAAATGTGTCGTGAAGATAGTCTCGTCTCGAAAAGTGCATATGTTTCTATTGAAAGAGCTCTGTCTCATCTCGCACCCCTTCATGAAAATTCTGTCTCGTCTCGTCTCGTCCAACAACTGACCTTCACCTTATATCCATTCGCATTCGACTCACGGTGTGAGGGCCAATTGAACACAGAACTCCACAAAGAGACAGAACTTTCTTGGTCACCTTCAGATTATTATTATTATTATTATTATTATTATTATTATTATTATTATTATTATTATTATTATTATTATTATTATTATTATTATTATTATTGCTGCGGCAGTGATTTGACTTCCTCCGCAATAAAATACTTGCTAATTTTATATAACGTTGCAAATATCTTCTAGATAAATTAATCAAGAAAAATTAAAAGGTAATTCCCTACAGAATGATATTTCAGTGCAATTAGTTCCTTATGATTCTATTAGACAGCAACGCTGTTTTTAAATAGAAAAATCGGAATGTTAACGTGATTAAATTTTTGTTTGTTACACAGCAAAAAATATTAAAAGAAGTTCTATATATATTCCTTATTAGAAAATAATGTTGTCTTCAGAACTTTTATTCTTTTAGTGTTCAGAACTCAGTCAAAGTTTATTTTGACTTTCGAAGTTGATTGCCTAAATTTTAACCTTGGAAATTTGGATGTGGAATAAAATAAAGAAGGTTAGCAGGGTAGAGAGGAAAACGAATTAGGAAATGCTGAAAAAATGCAAGGGACGAGAGCAATATTAGACGATATAAGGAAGCGAAAAAATGGACGGATCACAAGTTTTGATCTTGCTATGGGATTGCATTCTGAGAGATGTAGTAGAGGGGGTGATATCAGGAGAGCGAGAGTGTGTAAGAACGTTGCAATTGATAGATTGTAGTAAGGAGGGTGGTACTTTATGTTGGGTTGCGAGGCAGATATTAGCGGGAAATCGCAAAAATGGACGCTTCTTACCTAGTTCACGGAAACTGGAATGTCATTAACGGCAGAACACTGAGGAGGAGGAGGAGGATAATTATACTACAAATAAAAAAAGCCGAAACAATGGTTTATACATAAGAATTGTCAGCATTTTTTTCTGGTGCCAAATTTCTAAGGTTCTAGCTCTCTCAAACTAGTTAGATTGTAAGGTCAGGTCACTCGGGTCGGTTGTCGGGTTAGGTCACATCGGGTTGGTTCACTCGGGTCACTTTGGGTCGGGCAAATCGGGTCAGTCAATTCGGATCACGGGTGGGGTCGGGACGGTCTTCAACACATATAATTTCCACGAAAATTACAATATACCACGGTTTATACCTCATTGGACTTCCAATAAAACATTTTCAATGATGTGTACACCATGTCACCATTTCGTATGAGGGAATTTCTAGAGGGATTTTGTGGGAATTTGATGGAGTGTAGATTCCTGTGTGTATGTGTGTGTGTGTGTGTGATACCTTACAGGATACAAGATGTCGAGGAAGTATGTAAATAAACCGGACAATTTCCGTTACGTACAGATGGTGATCAGAAAAATGGAAAAACCTGTAGTTGGCAACACGTCAGATGTATGGGTTGCCAGTGATGTCGTCGCGCCCGCAGCGCCGGACTGCTGGTGGTAGTGTGTTAGATCGGTCCCCATACTACGTCAGGCGCAGTGGAACAGCAGTGTCCAGTGGTTGCAGCAGACGGAGGTAGTGTAAAATGGGAGACCTCTCAGATTTTCAAAGAGGGCAAATTGTTGGAGCGCGGTTATGTGGAGTGAGTGTGACGGCAGTGGCTACTTGTGTTAGGTGTGTCGCGTGGGACAGTGTCGAAGGTGATGACGGCCTACAGAACCCACGGGAAAACCAAATCGGGGAAGCGGAACAGTGGGCGGAAGAAAATCTGAGTGACAGGTCACGCCACGTATTAAAGTGCATTGTCACGCAGAACCGTCGTGCCACTGCGGACCAAGTGACGGAGGAACTCAATCAGCACCTCCCCCACCCTTTTTCGACAATCACAGTCCGACGCGAATTACATGACACGAACTTACGGGGTCGTGTTGCACGGGCCAAACCGCTCATCAGGGACCATAATGCTTCTGCACGCCGCAAATGGTGCCGCGACCATGGAAAAGGGTGATATGGTCGGATGAGTCATCCTTCACCCTATTCCCAACCACGGGCCGTGTTTATGTGTGGAGAACGCCCAAAGAAGCTTATGATCTGCAGTGTCTTCGCCCAATTGTGAAACATGGCGGCAGCTCGGTGATGCTGTAGGCCGCAATATCATGGTTTTCATTGGGTCCTGTGGCCACACTTAGCGGACGAATCACTGCCAACGATTATGTCGCAATTTTAGGAGACCACTTGCATCCTATGGTCCGGATGTTGATCCCGGACAGAGACGCCATCTTCCAGGATGATAATGCACCCACTCACACAGCTGGCGTTGTTGCAGCGTGGTTTTAGGAACATCGGGATGAAGCTCAACACCTCCCCTGGCCCGCCCAATCCCCAGATCTCTACATAATTGAACATCTTTGGTCCGTCTTGGAAACACGACTCCGACAACGATTTCCACCTCCATCCTCTCTCACAGAACTGGCAGATGCCCTGCACGAGGAATGGTGTAAAATTCCACTTGCTACCAATCACGACCTCTATGCCTCCATCCCACGTCGCATAAAGGCTGTTCTGAAGGCAAAAGGTGGCCAGACACCATATTAATCTGGTAAGTTGAAATTTCGTTCAGGTGTTTCCATTTTTCTGATCACCACCTGTATGTGGGGAGCTGATATTTAAATCACCACGTCGATGTTTTACTCCACTTGTGAGGAAGTGTTATCAGTTATATTTTGGTTGCTGTGTAGGAGACCAGGATAAGAACTGGGTTCCTCACTACATTTGTTGTACTTGCGTGAAACGTCTGACTGGGTGGGCAAATGGTGGACGAAACATGAACTTCACAGTACCGATGAACTGAAGGGAACCAAAAGATCATTCTTCAGACTGCTACTTTTGTATGACACAGATAAAAGAAATAACCAGTAAATCTAAGCACACAGTACAGTACCCTAATTTGCCATCAGCAATTAGGCCAGTTCCACACAGTGCAGAATTACCTGTACCAGTACCTTCTCCTCATCTTACGGTAAATGACGATTACGTACTTGAGGCAACTATTGAAGTTCCAAATGAAGATGATGATACTACTTATGTAGGAAGCACATCTACATTGGATCCCCATCTCATAACTCCGGGTGAACTAAATGACCTCGTACGGGATTTAAAACTCTCCAAGACAGACAGAACTTCTTGATTCTAAACTTAAGGCTGGCATCTGCTCCATCGTGACACTAAAGTGTGTATTTTTCGAAACCTTCATAGAGTTTCAAAACTATTATTCTCAAGAAAATGATTTAGTGTATTGTAATAATGTCTGTGCTGTGATGGATACACTTGGACAGGTACATATATGTACAGAGTGGAGATTGTTTATTGACTCTTCCAAAACTAGTTTTAAGGATGTCCTTTTGCAAAATGGCAACAAATTTCCTTCAGTGCCTTTGGCTTATGCAACTAATATGAAGGAAACCTATGAAAACATCGAAATGGTGTTAGAAAATATTCAGTATGAGAAATACAAGTGGACCGTTTGCTGTGATTTACAAGTTATTTCTTTGTTAATGGGTTTGCAGCTTGGTTATACGAAATATTGTTGTTTCCTCTGCGAATGGGACAGCAGGAACAAAGCGGAACATTACATCAAGAAGGAATGGCCAACGCATGTATGAACTCCTGGACAGAAGAATGCTGTTTATTCCTCACTGGTGAGCCCTGATTAGATAATTCTACCTCCTCTTCACATAAAGTTGGGGCTCTTCAAAAACTTTGTTAGGGCAATGGACAAAAGTAATGCAGGATCTTGTTACCTCAAGGAAAAAAATCCTCGGGGGGGTGACGCTAGGGATTTTTGTAGAGCCCCAAATAAGATGTTTGATTCGTGTCCAAAAATTTGAGGATCTCTTAACACTGGTTGAGAAAGCAGCATGGTGAGAATTTAAATGTTTAACAGAGAATTTTTTAGGAAACAAGAAAGCCCCAAATTACCGTAAAATTGTGAGTGATTTCCGGCAATCATTCAATGAAATGGGTTGCAACATGTCCCTTAAAGTTCACTTTCTAGACTCCCACCTGCATTTCTTTCCTGAAAACCTTGGTGCTGTTAGTGATGAGTATGGGGATACCAGTGACAGTGAAGTTCAAAAATGCTAGCTGATTACTCTTGGACACTTAAAAGAGATGTTCCAGAAACCAAACATAGAAGAAAGTCGACAACTGAAACATATTATTTGAGGTAAGTAAGTGTCCATTTATTAAGAAGATACCACTCACTTCTTTTGTATTATTTATTAAAAGATATAAAATGGTGACACGGTGTATATACATCATTGAAAATATGTTTTATTTCAAATCCAATATGATATAAACCGTGCTTATATTGTAATTTTTGTGGAAGTTATATGTGATTTTATCTGCACTAATGAATATTGTAAAATGAACAGTACACATGGCATATTTTTTTATATAAATATGTTTATTTCTCTAGATAGAATAAGCTATTCTTATGAAACTTAAGAGGGCTTACTAAGTATAAATTAAGCTAACACACAATATAATTTGTGCGTTTATATACCTAAGGTACCCAAGCTACAAGTATGAAGATGGTTTTAAAAATAATAAAAAAGAAAAAGAAAAGAAATTTGAGGGGAAATTTTCCGAAAACACCTAGGTCACAGGACAACTGAGGGTGATGGAGAAAAACGGATTGCAGATTCGAATTCTACGTGAAAAGTTCTATTAGAATCAGGAATTTTCTTCCGTGTGCCAGAGAAAAAGAATTTTGTTTCGACTAGTGTAATAGGTATAATTTTCAAACCCAGCAACCGTTATTCAAACCGGTTAACGTTGATCGCAGATATTAAAAATACTCACATCCGTATATTATTTAATACAAATGAAAATTTTACCTGCACATTTCTGCACAAACGATGTATAAACGATCGCGACAATTTGTGGTTCAATCGAACATGGTGGGACTAGCACTTAGACAACTCCCTTTTTTCATTCTGTCCACGCACCAGATAGCTTAAAAGAAAACTTTCGCCTGCGCATTACTGCTCAATCAATGTACAAACAATTGAGATAATTTTCTTTTGAATCGGAAGTAGGGAGGTGCTACCAATTAGGCAGCCTATACTTTGTTATCGTTTTGGCGCGCCCGCAATTGTCTACAAACAAAAATTTAGCCTGCACATTTCTGTACAAAACCGTAACAAACAAGTGCGACAGTTTGTGGTTGAATTCGACATGGTGGGAGGGCTATCAATTAGAGAGACCATAGTTTGTTATCGTTTTGGCGAGGCCACATTTATGTGCAAACGAAAATTTTAGCTGCGCATTTATGAACAAAGACATAAAACAAGTGCGACAGTTTGTGGTTGAATTGAACATGGTGGGAGGGCTACCATTTAGACAGCCCCCACTTTGTTTTCATTCTGGCTTCGCCCCTAATTGTGTACAAACGAAAATTTCGCCTGCATATTTCTGAACAAACGATGTAGAAACGATTGCGACAATTTGTGATTGAATGGACATGGTTGGAGGCTATCACTTAAACAGCATCCACTTTGTTTTCCTTGTGGCGGCGCCGTTAATTATGTACAAACAAAAATTTAGCCTGCACATTTCTCTACAAACTATATAGAAACGATTGTGACAATTTGTGATTGAACTGGAAATGGGGGGCTACCATTTAGACAGCCTTCACATTGTTTTCGTTCTGGCTTCGCCCCTAATTGTGTACAAACGAAAATCTCGCTTGCACATTTCTGTATAACTATATAGAAACGATGGCGACAATTTGTGATTCAATTGCACATGGGGGGGGGCTACCATTTAGACAGCCCCCACTTTGTTTTCGTTCTGGCTTCACCCCTAATTGTGTACAAACGAAAATTTCGCCTGCATATTTCTGAACAAACGATGTACAAACGATTGTGACAATTTGTGATTGAATTGAACATGGTGATTGGGCTATCACTTAGAAAGCCCCCACTTTTTTTTCGCCGTGGCTGCGCCCCTAATTATGTACAGACGAAAATTTTGCATGCACATTTCTGTGCAAACGATGTAGAAACGATTGCGACAATTTGTGATTGAATGGACATGGTGGGAGGCTATCACTTAAACAGCATCCACTTTGTTTTCGTTCTGGCGGCGCCGTTAATTATGTACAAACAAAAATTTAGCCTGCACATTTCTCTACAAACGATATAGAAACGATTGTGACAATTTGTGATTGAACTGGAAATGGGGGGCTACCATTTAGACAGCCTTCACATTGTTTTCGTTCTGGCGGCGCCCCTAATTGTGTACAAACGAAAATTTCGCCTGAACATTTCTGTACAAATGATGTACAAACGATTGCGAAGATTTGTGCTTGAATTGGACATGGTGGAGGGCTATCTCTTAGACAGCCCCGACTTTGTTTTCGTTCTGGCGGCGCCCTTAATTATGTACAAACAAAAATTTAGCCTCCACATTTCTGTAGAAACGATTGCGACAATTTGTGATTGAATTGGACATTTGGCGGGGGGCTATCACTCAGACATCCCCCAATTTGTTTCAGGTTTGACGACGCTCCTAATTATGTACAAACAAAAATTTCACCTGCACATTTCTTTACAAACGATGTAGAAGCGATTGCGACAATTTGTGATTGAATTGGACATGGTGGGGGGCTACCATTTAGACAGCCCCCACTTTGTGTTTGTTCTGACGGCGCCGCTAATAGTTTACAAACGAAAATTTGGCTTGCGCATTTCTGTACAAACGATGTAGAAACAATTGTGGCAATTTGTGATTAAATTGGAAATGGGGGCTACCATTTAGACAGACCCCACTTTATCATTCTGGCGGCGCCCCTAATTGTGTACAAACGAAACTTTCGCCTGCACATTTCTGTACAAATAATGTACAAACGATTGCGAAGATTTGTGCTTGAATTGGACATGGTGGGGTGTTATCACTTAGACAGCCCCCACTTTGTTTTCGTTCTGGCGGCGCCCCTTATTATGTACAAAAAAAAAATTTCGCCTGCGCATTTCTGTACAAACGATGTAGGAGCGATTGCGACAATTTGTGATTGAATAGAACATGTTGGATGGGCTACCATTTAGACAGCCCCCCACCTTTTTTTCGTTCTGGCGGCGCCATTAATTGTGCACAAACGAAAATCTCACCTGCTCATTTCTGTACAAACGATGTAGAAACGATTGCGACAATTTGTGATTGAATTGGAAATGGTGGAGGGGCTATAATTTAGACAGCCCGCACTTTGTTTTCGATCTGGCGGCGCCCCTAATTGTGTACAAACAAAAATTTTGCCTGCACAGTTCTGTAAAAAAAGGTGTAGAAACCATTGCGATAATTTGTGATTTAATTTTACATGGTGGGGGCTAACATTTAGACAGTCCCCCACTTTTTTCGTTCTGGCGACGCCCCTAATTGTGTACAAACGAAACTTTTGCTTGCAGATTTCTGTACAAACGATTGAGACAATTTCTGATTCAATTGTACATAGTGGGGGACTACCACTTAGACAACCCCCACTTGTTTTCGTTCTGGCGGCGCCCCTAATTTTGTACAAACGAAAATTTGGCTTGCACATTTCTTTTCAAGCGATGTAGCTGAATCCGCTGTTGCTATGCTCATAGTCTTGGACGCCTATCAGATGTTAAAACAAGATAAAACATGCCTTTTCGTGTTCTTGTCGTGTATTGACTAATAATTTGAATCCCCAAACCCCCCACCTCTCCTGCGAAGAGCGTAAGCGGTACTTATGTGCTTGTGTAGATCATTCTGTTAGCAGCTGTTGCAAAGGAAGAACCGTCAAAATTTAAAGATGTCATCGTCAATGAGTTTATTAGATAAACTTAATAAGCCATCAATGGTACCCTTTACAAAAATGCGAGATTTGGAGATTGGAGTACCATTTCGTATTGTAAACTGTGAGATAATTACAACGGTATATGGTAGGAAGGCATGTGTGACATTTGAAGGAGGCGAAAAAGTGATTTTACCTGGACGTTGTACTGAAAAATTGGAAGCAGATAATGGTGCATTATTAACGTATTTACAATGTGGGAATGTTTGTTTAATATATAAAGGAATGAAGATTACTGTATCTGGACGTAACATGCACGATCTTGAATTTACTGAACTGGTTTACTCATCGTAAGTCTATGGTGGCATGTACAAACAGGATGAAACATGAATTTTCCTCTTCGCCCCTCCTCTTCATGCATACACAGTCATCTGTATGGATAGTGTCGTTATTCTGTGTTGGGCAGCGACTGAAGTAACATGTCTTTGAGTGCTTGTGCATCAAATACGGACACCAACAAAGAGTACTTATTAAATGTTGAATATCGTCTTAATTCAATGAAAACCAAATTAATTTGTATTGGACTGGATAGTGATACATTTGAGCCAATGATTTTTGTTCGCAAAGGACTTGTGTTTGGAGTGGAGTTAAATTTGGCAGAGTGGGAGAAACTTGTACCTTTGACCCCATTTTTTACGGACTATTTAAATTCTCAAGTGGAAATTACATTTATAAAATCTCTTGGTCGAGAAAACGAACTGGTGGTGCGAAAACTAATGGGTGAAAAATTAGTGATGTTAGAGAAGAAAGGAACACTTCATGCTCCTCGAAACACTGTGTACTTAACTTCAAGTGATTGGCTTTATTTCTTGGAAATATTACCGTGTATTGAACATGCTGTGAAAAACAGTAAAGTTTGTAGTGTTGTGCTACGTGAATATTTTGACTTGTGTACAGATACTATTCGTAATCATGTACAATTGCAGTGTCTTACATGCAGAGGACTTGCCGGAATCCATACCTGTGTAGACGAACAGAGTATTATTAATGGTATGAACATCAGTTTTCCAAGTGTCTCTCTTGATAAGAACAGTGATGTCAACATTGATGGTGAACGATTAATATTGGAAATGAAAGTATTTTGCAAAAAAATCATAGATTCAATTATGGTTGATTTATTTGATAGTGGATCGACACAGCCATGGTGGGGGGAAACCGATACTCAACCTTCGGAGGGTGTCAATGACGTGAACGTCTCTTCATAAAGAAGAAGAAAATTGATTTGTTTTCTTCATGTATACTAAACAACGTAATAACAAATGTAATAAAAATATATATAGTGAAAGTGAAATGTTTTATTTGTGTGTTTTGTGTTCGTTTCATACATCTCAATATGATAGGATTTTTATTATTTTTATAAGAAAAAAATCCTAACATATATTTGTCCTCGTATATTATAAGTGATACGTATAATAATAATAATAATAATAATAATAATAATAATCATCATCATCATAATGATTTCAAATTCTTGAAATGAATGTTAAAATAAATATTAGTATTTGAAGTTATTATTATACAACTTTGTCTTAAGTATGATAGGGCTTTTTTATTTTTTAAAAAAAGGAACTAAAATAATTAATATTAAAATTTTAAAAACAAATGTCCTATTATAATAGTAATATTGAATTCACATAATTGATTTAATTTACGAAAGAATAAATGATTAAGTATTTGAATTCATTATTATTATTTAGTTATGTGATTACATCATTGAATTAAAAAAATCAGTTTTAGAATCTTTTTATTTTTAAAAAAAAACACTATGTAATTCTATAATTCAATGACTTAAAAATATGTTTTATGATATGTGTATTTAATTACATAATTGATCGTAAAACATATTTATTTAGTAGGAAACGGAGAAAATAAGAAACAAAACATTTGTTTTCAAAGAGAAAAAATAATAGACAGTATTTATTACTGATGAAACTATTTACACAATTAAAACGACGGTAAGTATAGTACATATTTAAAAGAACGTTAGAGTTTTTTTATTGTTCAGGTGATGATAACTTCACAACTGCCATATACTGTTCACTGATGATGACTATACACAGTTCAATTAATGATACTACTGCTGTAGATGATGGTGATGAAACGTAGATAGAAGTCATAGTGTACAATGATGATGATGTCCATACACACGATGACGATCTTTTACTCTCTGAAATGAAAAAAATTGAAAAACAAACTTAAAATTTATTTTATCTATAATCATGAACAAATAAAACAACAAATGATAATACATACAAACACATTATAATAAATAAGAAGAAGAAGAAGAAGAAATGACTACCTGCAATAATATGAAAAGAAAGTAATCAAAACAAACGAAGAAGAAGAATGAATGACATGATTACCTGTAAAAGTAAATACAGCAAGCGACGATCATTTTTTCTGGAGTTGATGAGAAAGTGTAATGAAATTCATTTAAGGACTTTCCTTTAGCTTTGAAGCATAAGAAAAGATATGAATAATGACCACATAGGGATGATTTCACACTTTGAATTTGTTTATTATTAAATGTATAAGAAGTGGATTTCTACGTAGAAATTGAATATGTTGCATTACATATGGAGGAAATCCAAATGTATCGAAGTAGTGGGCACGTCCATCAGTATGAATATATACGGAAATCCAGTGTGTGCCAAGTTTGTTCGAGGGATCTGTATTTATGATGATAGCTGCAGGTAGTAGAACATGTGTTGGTAATTGGTTGGCTGCATATACGCCAACGAAATGATTGTGAAATAAAGAATTTGTTTGCAAAGCATTCAATAAATCTAGTGTAGAGGACATCATGTATAAAAATGCAGACATGTACATATATGATATGATATTTAAATAACGTACCTTTAAAAATCCATGATGATGTTCCTCTGATGATCCACTTCTAAGAGAGATTGGAATTCTCCATACGTTATGCAGGAGATAGGTGCTGGTAGAGGCTACGTAAAATGAACTTTCAGACGAACACAGCCGTGACGTATAAGGTTCCAATGCTGTACAGCGCTGACTTCTCTATCTTGAGTAATGTCGAAAACAAAGATAGTGTATCCTTGAGGAAATTCAAGGCGAGGAATATTGTTGCCATGATTGGAAAAGTGAATACCTGATCCACAGAATAAGGTACGATATGAGGAAACATAGAGGTTGTTTTCGAAATTTGGTTGTAATGGTTTTGAAGGTACAGGTTTTCCATCAATGTATAGAGAGAAGAAATTGATGTCAAAATGTTTGAAATGAAACGGATTTGAAGTTATTGTTATTGTATAGGAATAATTTTCTGTAAACGCCACAATCACTCTAGTTGGTAATACTCCCATACATAAATTATCAATTGTTTTTGATTGAAGTTCCTTTGGAATGACGAATGATTTCATTTGCACTCTTCCGAGAGGATATTTGTTTGTTGTTGATTATAGAAGTTTGTTAGCGCTAGTTTTATTGTAGGACTAACATTAATCTTTTTAATATGTAAAGCAGCGTCTAAAATATTTACTTTATCCTCAACAGACGCATCACTAGCGATGAGACAAAAGTTTGGCTTTGCAGGAATTAACTTGAGACGTAATTCTACTCCTTGGATTAAAAATTTATCTTCATTAAAAATATCGCAATGAAGATGTCCAAGCATGTCGAATTTTGCACTTTTTTTGTTAATTCATAACGTTGTTGAAATCATCTATTACCACTAGATGTTATATCCATATGTCCAGCAGTATCTTGAAACCAGAATGCACATTGAAGATGAGTATTTTTAGCAGAATCATCATAATTTGACAGTTTTTCAATATATGATCGATATGGATGATTATGAGATGGAAATGAAATCACTTTGTTATTTAAATACACTTCCACTTCACTGAACATAGAATTTAAAAAAGTCATTAATAGGAGCCACAGCTTTATCACTTTTACCGAATGCTGATCCATCAGGCTTAACGATTTGAGCTTCAATGTAAAGAAGAGTATGTGGTAGATCTATGTATTCATCACTTGTTCATGGGATGACTAACTCTATAGGAGCATTATCAGCTAGTGAACTGATTGGTTTGTATGTAACAACATGATTATCCAATATACTGGTTTGCGTTGGTTTTGTAGAAAAATATTTAGTTCACTTTTTACACACTCGCAGGATTGATGATGTAAAAATGCCATGATGGTGATGATTTAATCAAAGATATCGTGTGATAACTTCCTCTTCTTATAAGACTGATTTTTCTTTGTTTTCTGTGTACGTTTCCTCTTGCCCTACTTCTTCTTGCGCTTGATGATGTGTAATGATGAAGGGTTAAAGAGGGAATGATGTGTAATTCTTCTTTTCCTTCGTTGATATCAAGATCCTAGCATAGATTTCAGTTTATTTTTTTTTGCTTTGTCTTGCAAGACGGATCTCGCTTCATCCATTCCTTGATGAAAGGATTCGTTAATAGGTTGGTTATCGATGATGACATCAGTAATAACGTTGGCTCCAGATTTTAAGAATTCCTTTCCTACTGTTTTAGCTCCTTGTTTTACTAGTGGCATGACAGAACGAAATAATCCTCCAAGTTAACTTCCAATACCATGTCCAACTTGATAAGGGGATTCAACATAAACGTTTCCAGTTCCAGAAAGAGCTTGTTTTTGATAATATTGTAAATATGGATTATTCATATTTGTCGATGTTGACGCACTGGTCGAAAATGTAGATTAACGCATACAGTTTCGAAAGTGAATGCCAGTGGAGAGCCTGTACTATCTCTTTTATCTATTTTGATGTGTTCAAAATGCATCTTCTCTATAGGCACATAATGTGGAGGATTAAAAATTTCTATAACACTACTTCCAAATGTATGATTCACAGGATTCATATTTATGATACGTAATAATGGTGCTACTGTATCTCCAACAAATACAGATTGAATTATATCACAATACACATACATTGTAGATGTAAGTCCTAAACGTAAATTTGGAATGCTTTTGCCTTGTTGCATATCCTTTAAATCAACGTTTGGATCAAACCCCAACATCGTACTAACACTTGGTGATAATGCAACGTCTACATCAATGTCTTTATGAAGACGTCGTATAAAACAGGTATTACTCTCACGAGTATAAGAAATATGTAAATTTGTGAATCTCTTGTATGTGTTTATTATCTTTATCAATTCTGATATGTCAGTGTAATAACGTACAGGAATAGTTATAAATTTCCATTCATCACTTTTTGCAGGTTTGTAAAAATTTTTATTATTTTCTTCATTAATATTTAATATTGAATAAGGATAATGAATTTCAACAATAGCCACTTCCCACTTTTCATGGAATTCCATTCTTTGATGAAGTTTCGTAGTGTATGATGTTAAGGTGTTGTCAGGAAAATATTCCATCGAACTATTACTGGGAAGCGTAACGTAAAAATCTCCATCAGGTTACAGTGTACTTCTTGATCTTCTTTACGGATGATGCCGGTATCCAGGAATCGAAAGAAAAAGGATATCCTTTCCAATGAACAAGATATTCTTTTCTGCTGCCTTTTCTTCTTGTACGTATGATTTTATCTATGTAAAATGTCTTTGATAACGTCACAGGTTGTAATTAATCTCTGTAAAATAATCCATGCAGTGGCTCCTTGTTTAAACCTTCAATTTCATAAACAGGTGGATCTCTTGGTATTATCTTCTTCACTTAAAATATTTCCCAAGTCCAATTTTGCAGATATCCTTTATCAAAATGTACGTTTAGTTTTACTATTTCGTACTGTATCACCAATCTTAAGATGTTTTGAGAAATTTGGATTCTTCTTCTTCTTCTTTATTTTATTATCATATTGATTATGCCATACTTGTAATAGGTTATTTTGAGAAACATTTGCAGGTGACATCTTTATGCTTGAATGATAACCTTCAGTGTATGATTTCACAAGAAGAGGTAATGCATTAAAATAATTATACGTTTGGTCCTTTGTAAAATACTTCCACATTTTTTTCTTTCAGAGTTCTGTTAAAACGTTCTACAATACTAGCTTTTATATCACGATTTTTAGTTGTAATATGTTTTATTTTGTTGTCCTCTAAGTACTTCTCTATTGTATTATTAGTAAACTCACTTCCTTTATCTGTTCGGAATGTAATTGGTTTTCTGTCTTTGAACACAAGTTTCAATGCTTTTAAGACATCATTTGTACTTTTAGATTTTAATGGCACAGCTCATGTATATAGACTGAACACATCTATCACTGTAAGAATATAACGATATCCATCATTAAATTTATGAAGAGATTGAAGATCATTAATATCACTTTCCCACTCATCATCAATGTTATTCACTACATAGAAATCTCTTTTAAAACGAGGACGTACAGGTTTGTGTAACGTATATGTTGTTTGTTGCAGTAACCATCTTCTTATACAATGTATAGGAATTTTCTTCTTTGTAGCTATCCACAATTTTTTAACAGTTGAAAACGAGGCAGGATGTGAAGGGTTGTAGTAAATCTAGCAGAACTGTTTGTTTACGGTTTCCATCTTGACCATACGGCCGTTTACAGGCACGTTTCCTTTTCCTTATAGGAGATACTACTTTTTCCTTTTCCTCTTCTTCTTCTGCTTCTTCTTCGTCGTCTTCTGGAAACGATTTCAGAGGTATTTTTTCCCTTGACGATGATGCTGTTGGTGATGCTTTAGTTCGTCGTAAAAATATATGTCAAACGTTTTGGATTTCCAATAAGGTCTTGAGGTGTATTAGAAGATAAATAATTACAAAATTTCTCCCATCCCAGTGAATTTGTGTGTTTCCGTGGTCGCGACACATCAGAAGTTAAATCTACAATGTGAGATCCTTCTAGTTTATTACCTCTGATGTAAACAGTTCTTTTATTATCCCACGTGATATTATCATCATGTTTCATTCTATGTAGTAGTAATTCAGCTCTTCTACGAAACATTTTGTTTATAGATAATATTATTTCTTCTTCTACTTCAGGCTTCTCTGATTTAGTTGACCTAATTGAAAGTGTCATAGGTTCTTCTTGTTTTCGTATTAAATGTAAATATTTTTGAAGAATATTATTATACTGATTCCACTTTTCTTCATCACTAAGCGATGATAACTGTAAAATCTCTTGCATTTCTTGATCCAAATTGATTCACGTTTCTCCAGGGCTGATGATGATGATGATGATGATGTTTGTATACGATTCAGGACTTCAAGTGGAACTAAAATCATCTTCTTTGCGTGTTCCATTGTGCTAACGGAATACTAAACTTGATAATGCACCAGTTAAAATAGGAGCTAATAATGCCGGTAGGAATCCACCCTGCTGCTGCACTAATAAATGTTTCTTCTTCTTTTGGATGAAGTTTCCTTTCTTCACAAGATATCGAAGCGTCGTCTTCTATCGCTTTAATCTTGCTTTCTGTGTCTTTGTAAGAGGTACATTCCCTCTTAATACATTATAACAACATTCACAAATAATTCGAATCACTGAAGAGTCTGCATTGGACAGTATAGGATTTGCTCTATAGGATTTGCTTTACGTAATTTAGGATTTGCTTTGCTCAGCGTACGAAGAAGATCTCCGTGTTTTACTCTTGGAGACATATTGTCAGAATGAAGAAACACAGTTTAAAAGAAACATTATAAACACATCTTCTATTTCGTTCGAACATAAACGTAATGATAAATATCATCAGGAAAGATATTTGTTTGAAAACGAAGTTCATCTGACGTATCCTGTTTTAAGTCAATAAACAAATATCCATATGGTAACTTTGTTGCGTCGTTAAAACTTTCTTGAAGAAATTTTGGATCTTCAGGAGTTAGTTGATAACTTAAATGTTTAATTTGTGATTTACCCCTTGGATTTTTAAAGAATACGAGATAAGAACAATTCAAGCTCATATCTCTGCTTCCTTTTCCCTGCTGAAATATGTCTTGTGTAATAAATAGTACACTAAGATTTCTATGATGAGAACCCTTTGTAAAGAAATCAACTATATTGCGGTTCACTTCACACATTTGATCATCAATAATAATAAGATGTGGTCCAGTTTCAGGTAAAAAGTCTTGTTCGAGGTAATCCTTCAATAAATTGTACTTTTGTCGAAATTTCTCTGTATGCATTTTGCCATTCTGCATAGTACCAATAAATATGACGAAACGATGTATTAACCATACGTGATAAATTGGACAGGAATCGTATTACAAAGGAAGTTTTTCCACATCCACTTGGTCCGGCAATGATACATGAAAAGGGATGTTTCCACGTCGTGTCCATGTTAAAGAGTATGATCATTCTTTCTTCATACGTATATTTATAAAGGGCCTTATTAAATTTCTCTTCTTCTTTTGTTGGAAGTAATGTAGCCATATGGAAGAGTATCATATGAATTTGGTATTCTACGTCGTTTAATATAATTTATCTTATAAATTTTTGTTTCGGGCATGCTGGCATAGTATGGTCTTTCCTGCGGCAATTTTTTTCTCATTGGGAATTTTGACTTCAGTGGGACGAGATTCTTCTTCTTCTTACGCATCCTCTTCACTATCTACTATAATTTTCTTCATTACATCAAAATTTAGGTGTTTTGAAGATTAATGAAAAGCCCCGTATCTTGCATACTTGAAACTCCTTCTTCGTGCTGGGATCAAAAATACGTAACCCATAGTTCTTGGGTCCAGCCGAGACGTATTCTGAAATATAGGCCTCTTTACCATACTCGAGTACTTCATTTGTTAAATCGCCTAAAAATCACCAGTTGGGATTGTAGTTTCACCAGGTTTTTGCGTATAAATGACTGAATCTGTATCAAAATACAATACTCTTTCTTGCAGTTGATCTAAATACTTGTACAATTCTAATGTTGCTTGTGCTGTTGTGTACGCGGCTATGACGACATTTACTGTTGGTAGTGAAACAGGAACTTCATCTGTGTATTGCCAATATACATATATCATATCATCATTTACTGGAAATATTTGAGGACATCTATATCATGAGATGTTAATTTCTCATATAATTCCTTTGGATCATTAATAATGCTTACTTGACCCATGTTCTCACGTTGTCCAAATTTTCCCCAAAATGAATTAAGCATTAATTTAGCTATACTTCTAAGTGCTGGATTATGATGAATTTTATTTTCATCGAGTCGTATTGCTTCCTTTTTGTAAACATGTTGAATGTACTTCTGCTTTAGTTAATCTGTTTCACACCATGCTGTCCATCCACTAGCTTCCGTTTCTGCTTTCAGGAAGGTGTTTATGTACTCTGCAAATAAGCCGCCACTTTTTGTTTCTTCATCATATTGAACAACATCATATGAACAAATTTCATGAATATCTATTATTTTGTATCCTTTTTCTAATGCTTTTCTTACTTCATCTGCTACCCATGTACCATGTAGAACTCGGTCCTCGTCGCTGTGATTACAAGATGACTGGTTTAATTCATCACAGCATGTACGACAAAGTGCAAACATGAATCTATCATTTGACTTGTGAGGAAGAATTGGGTGTAAGAGATTTTTTGGAGGCAGAATACTTAGTTTAACTAATCCTGAACTGGGTGTAAGAGATTTTTTGGAGACAGAATACTTAGTTTAACTAATCCTTCAACTTCTTCAATGGTGGGAATATTTGAATCTCCAGGCAGATAGATAGTAGGATGACGAATTGGAAACTTCTTAGTCTTAGAGATATATGGATAAATCGAGATAACATCTTTGTATTGAACGGTTTCTCCTTCAGATTCTTGTGCTTTATGACACAAACGTATGGCATTCACACGTCCTCCATAAAAAGCGTCACGAGAATTTAATGGTGTTTTATTTGTATACGGATGATTACTAACATACTTCTTCATCTCTTCATTTCCTGCCAATTGTTTTTTAAATTCACAGCCCCATATTTCATGCACTTTACAGACAAAATCTTATAATTTTTGGATTTTATTCTTTGTTGCTTCATATCGAAATTCCATGGTATCTGTAGCATTGTTATAGATGGGTTTATCTCTGTCGTTAGGGTAACAGTAGATACAACCATGTGTGAAATCGCCTTCATACTCCAACACGTGTATTCTTCCTGTATTGGGATCTGTCCATACACCATCTACTTTCATTGATGCAATTCGTTTTTCCTTACTACGTACAGCATTGGTAATTTGTATGTTTCTTGTTTTTTCTTCCCAAGCTATCCATTGTACTGCTTCAACTGATTGGACATCTCTCCATCGATAGCCCTTCTTTGGTATGATACCAATCGTATTTTCCTTTAAGAAATTTCTACGATACACCAAATTACATGCATTGGCGATTGTAATGCATTCCAGTAAGGGATTTACATTTGTTTCCGATTCAAATGTATTCATAAAGGAAATACATGCTTGGCGTAATACTTCAACATCCTGTACACAATATTTGATGAGTTCTTCTTTCATTTTAAAGGTATCGTTTCGATGTTCAGTATACCATTGGAGAAACGTGCGTCTTACGTCTACTTTCATGGTATCTGCTATATAATATCTAATGTCTGGAAGTGTACCTTCATATGTTTGGGTCTCACGTCGATTGAAAAAGTGTGGGAAATATCCTTTGCACGATTGAAGACCAAATGCACCACTTAATTTACTTAAGGGCATAGGAAGAAAGCTTAGTGAATCAATAGAATTTTTCCCCATTCATGATTACTTCTGGAGTCCAGTTCATCTTCTCAACCATGGTCTTAATGATGAAATGTGCATCATGGCCCTTAGAATTATGGGCCACACATGTTACTGATTTAATGTTTGGACGTCGCTGTTGAAGGTGTTTTAGAAGGTCTTCTATTTCATTTTCTCCGTCAAATATATTTTCTCGTTTTCCACAAACGATACAATTATTTTTGATGTCGTTGTCTTCATAACATCTGTAACATGTATGCTGACTAACCAAGACATTAGGTATATGCTCATATATGTTTACGTTCTCCTCCTCTATTTTCGTATCTTGTGTGCATTCAATATGATAAAACACAATCATAGCTTTCTTCTCCATGATAATTTTCTCATTGACTTTTTTGATTTTCTTCTTTCATTCAGTTTCGTGTAACATTCATGATTTGGTGGTACTATATCATAGCAAATGTTGCAATAAGTTTCTCCACATACATGAGAACGTTTTTCTTTCACTGCATAAATTTTCAAACACTGGGCACAACATTTCACAACGGAACATAAAGGCTTTCCATTTTGATACGGCGCTGACTTGTGATAGTCATAGCATGACTGGCCATAAAATTCTCGATTACAATCATTGCAAGTAATATGGGTTTCTTTAAAGTCACATGGTGGCTTCTGATGACAACGATAACATACAGCTGTACAATGTTTGAAATGTTGATGCTTTTTTTCATATTTCTTATGACAACTTTCACAATAAAACTTACAGCTAAAACATGCTGTCAAGCTTTCAATGACGTTGTAATGGTTATCTACGAAGAGTAAATTTAAAGCAGTTCTCTCGTTATCACTTGGTGGTGCTTCAAACATAACATCACTTCCTGAAAAGACCTTATACACTGTAATTTTATAATCCTTTAAATAATCCTGAAATTTACGTATTTCAGGATTTCCACCACCATGAATAAGATCTACATCGGCAGCTTCACACAGTTCTTCTGCTTTTTTTCTATGATATATTTACTTTGATGTTTTACATATCTAATGTATTCAGTTTGATTTCTTCCCTTGTATTCTTTCAGTCCTATGGCAACTACGATTGCATGTGCTAAAAATCTTGTGCCTTTATTCTTAATTGTGATAATACCACGTTTTGCCTTTACATATTCTTCAGTATTAATAACATATTGTTTCAAAGGACCTTGTCCTCTAGGCATGCGTACATTATGAAAATTCACGATGCAATCTTCTTTTATAAGAAAAGCAGCATTACTTTGCAGTACTTTCTCATAACTTGTCCATAGAACTTCTGCTGAGAGATTTCTTGCTTCTCTGAACCATAACAAAAAAGGGCGATGCCCTTCTCTTTCATTTGTGATTGTTATTCCTACGTAATCATGCTGGTCCACATTACGTAGCAGATAATCTATTAAAGCCCGTAGACTTGTTTCAATTGCAGTAAAAGGATGTTCACCTGCAAGCACGGGGGCTAGGCGGAATCATAACATTGTACCCTCCATATTGTATCTTCTGTATTGTCTTCTGCGTTCTTCTATTATATGAAATCTATTGTTTTCATCATTACGGCTGTTATTTCCAAATCCTACTTGTACATTTGAGTTTCGTTCTGCTTCAAATACGGATAGCAACTCGTCTATTCTTTTTTATTTCGTCTAAATCGATTTCTATTTCTGTATGTTCTGTATTAGCCTCAGCTAATATTTCCATAATTGATGGATATATTACTTCTTGCTGATGTTCTTCTTCTTTTTCAGTATTGGGAAATAAATTGGTAATCCATTTTTCTAGTTCAGTTTCGTAGAACTCATCTTCTTCTGTCTTCTCTTCCTCATTGTAAGTCTCTCCTATTACTTGGGAGAACGCTAAATTTAGCAATTCTTCTTCTTCTTCTTTTGTTCTTTCTTCAACGTTTTCTTCTTCTTCTTTTGCTCCTTCTTGTAACCATTTTTCAATTTGGGCAATACGTTCGGTTGCTTCCTCTTCTTCTTCTGTTATCATTCTATTACCTGCACTTTCCAATATTTCTAATAGTTGTTGTTCTTCTTCTTTTTCTTCTGCAAATTGAATTTCACTAGCTGCATCTCTTTCTTCTTCTTTTTCTTCGGTATTGATGATCATCTCTTCTTCTTCTTCTTCTATTAGTTCTTCATCCTTTTGTGTACCTTTCTTCATTTCATCATTTCTTCCTTCCTTCCCTGATTATCTACTTCTTCTTCTATTCTAATTACGGCATCTATTTCTCTTAGAAGTACTTGCGTCTCTAAATTTACTTCGAACACCTCTTCTTCTTCTTCTTCTTCTATATCATTAATAAATGCGGTAATCTCTTTTAATAACTCTTGCGTACACTTGTTTTCCATTTTTACTCCCCGGATGTATATACGTAATGCAAAACAAAACTTTTCCAATATGTATATGTAAATAGTGAATATATAAGTATTATTTCAAATAGAATATAAATAAAAGCGCTTTAAAAGAATATATGAATAAATAAAAAAGGGCTATACAATTACATATATATATTATTAACAATGGAATAATAATATCGGTAAGGATAAGGAAAGTCTGATACACTTATCTTTATTTATATTCAACCTAAAATAAAAAAGAAATGCTCTGGTTACTTATAATCATATTCCAAATAAATATAAACAGTATATATATATTCAAATTTCAATTCGTTATAAGGAAAAAAGCAGAAGTTTAAAGGGAAAAAATAGCATACCTTTTAAGTAGTTAAAATGAATTGTAACTTTTTTCGTATTCTCTGGGAGTGAAACAAATGTATGTTCACAGTTTGTTTCAAGTGTATTATCTAAAGTATAAACGATCTGTACGTGAATTTTATACTTATTCCCCTGGAGACCCCCAACTTTAACCCCCTTAGATGATGTGTTATTGAGTTCAGAGTATCATCATTGAACACAGCGACCCCGAAAACTATGTATTTGACACTAATATTGTTCACTTTAAATTATTTTTACGTGTCTCGATATCAACCCTGGAGACTCCCCCACAACTTTAACCATCTTAGATGATGTGTTATTGAGTTCAGAGTATCATCATTGAACACACCGACCTCGAAAACTATGTATTTGACACAAGTATCGTTCATTTTAAATTATTTTTATGTGTCTTGA
This sequence comes from Thermobia domestica, assembly GCF_964235325.1. Lineage (NCBI taxonomy): Eukaryota > Metazoa > Arthropoda > Insecta > Zygentoma > Lepismatidae > Thermobia > Thermobia domestica. The sequence goes on along the minus strand of NC_137456.1, from coordinate 287,266,128 downwards.
TATCAACCCTGGAGTCCACCCAAAACATCAACCCCCTTAGATGATGTGTTATTAAGTTCAGAGTATCATCATTGAACTCAGCGACCCCGAAAACTATGGGGACAAACATCGTGTACGTGAATTTAATCTAACTATCTCCTTTCCATTATTTCATTCATTTCTCATTATCACCGTATCCATAAGCATAGCCGACATAACTGTGGGACGTAAAACTTAAAGATTTCCCATTAGCCTAATCGTCATAAGAGTGGTAAGTAAAACTCAGACTTCATTTCAGTGTTTCTCTCGTTAGATCTTAGCTCGGGGGGTTTGGGGGTGACGGTGGTTCACTGGTAGAGCGTTCACCTCTGGTGTATGGGGTCACAGGTTCAATATTCTGTTCCCATCAAGTGAACTTTGTGGTGGACAAACACCGTATACATGAAAGGTCGTAGGTTCAAAATCCTGTTCCAATCAGAATGAACTATGTGGTGGGCAAACACCGTGTACGTGAATTTCCTTCCATTTTCTCCGTTCCAACATTTCATTCAGTTCTCATCACCACCGTCCCGGCGGGAGCTCATGTGGTTCGGATTCCACGTTAATCAGTAGGTCCACGTCTCATATAGTCTCGCTGCTGAAAGGGACGCTAAACCAAAATCAACTCAACTCAACAACTCATCACCACCGTCTCCATTAGCATAGCCGACATAATTGTGGGACGTAAAACTTAAAGATTTCCCATTAGCCTAATCGTCATAAGAGTGGGATGTAAAACTCAGATTTCATTTCATTGTTTCTCTCGTTAGATCTTAGCTCGGGGGGTTTGGGGTTGACGGTGGTTCACTGGTAGAGCGTTCACCTCTCGTGTATGGGATCACAGGTTCAATATCCTGTTCCCATCAAGTGAACTTTGTGGTGCACAAGCACCGTATACATGAAAGGTCGTAGGTTCAAAATCCTGTTCCAATCAGAATGAACTTTGTGGTGGACAAACACCGTGTGCGTGAATTTAACCCATCTATCTCCTTTTCAACATTTCATTCATTTCTCATCATCACCGTCCCAGCGGAAGCTCATGTGGTTCGGATTCCACGTTAATCAGTAGGTCCACGTCTCATATAACCTCGCTACTGAAAGGGACGCTAAACTAAAATCAACTCAACTCAACAACTCATCACCACCGTCTCCATTAGCATAGTCGACATAACTGTGGGACGAAAAACTTAATGATTTCCAACCGTGGAACGTAAAACTCAAAGATTTCCCATTAACCTTGTTAGCATAATCGTAGGACGTAAAACTCAAAGATTTCATTTCAATGTTCAAAGATTTCATTTACAGACAGAAAGACAGACAGACCTTGTTGGCTTTATTGGGGGACGTAGAACTCTTCATTGTTCAAAGATTTCATTTACAGACAGAAAGACAGAAAGACATGCATCATATTATCAAAATTAAAACACCAAGTCTTGCGTCAGCTGATATCTAATTGCAATGCCAGTCAGAAAACATTCAAGAATTCCATCTTATCATTTTCTTAGAAATTAACGTACAGCGAACAGAAGCATCATACAAACTCGCTTATATGTATGTGTTTTTAACGTTAGAATTTCATCTCTCTCAAACACGGAAAACACAAAGCAAATACATTGCCTGGAGTGCATCTCAGCTCGGTGGACGTGTTTCTTACCATATTTTTATACTTTTTTCATCAGGGTCCTCGGTGGGTCACTGATAAAGCGTTCACTTCTGGTACATGGGGTCCCAGGTTCAATATCCTGTTCCCAACAGATGATGGACAAACAAAGTGTACGTGGATTTCCTCTGGGTTCTCCCGGAGCGTTCACCTGTGATGCATGAGGCACCGTGTTCAAAATCTGCTCCAGACAAATGAACTTTATGGTGGACAAACACCGTATGAATGGATTTCCTTGGGAGTTCTCCCG